>NW_024340849.1:1656810-1664487 GCF_902729225.1 Pteropus medius | reverse complement strand
CGGGCCGGCAGACTGCAGACTGGCCGGTATTGTTGTCCCCAGTCTGGAGGCCGCTGGCCGGCAGGTGGGGACCCGGGCAGGGTGCCCGTGTTCCGGTCACAACTCCTCTGTCTGGCTCTGAAGCCCGTCAGCCGATCGGACGCGTCCCACCTACCGTGAAGGGCAGTCTGCTTTCCTCGGGTCCACTGGCTTCGACGTCACTCACAGCCAAGAAGACCCTTCACGGTAACACCTGGACCAGCGTTCGAGGCGGCACACGGAGTTAACCGTCACGGATCCTAAAGCAGCTGGGAACACGTGGTCACATAACTAGAGTCGGGGATGAAGGGTTTAAAGGGCATCCTCATCACGAGGCAGCTGTCCATGTTGGCCTCAAAGAAAGAGTCATCACCTTGTGATTAAATGTGCCAGCGACAGTTTAGACTGACGCCTCACTATTTTGGGGGTGCGGGGTGGGGGGACGCGTGGAAACCATGGGCTGAGATCACACCGTGAAGAGATGACTGTCATTTTAGGGCCCGAATAAATGCTGGTACGTGTCCCCTGCACGAGCACCCAGTACGGGAAGAGACTCCCCAACAGCGAAAGAGCCATGACTCAGGCACCCCCCTCTCTGAAGGAAGGCTCCCAACCCCCAGCAGAACAACTCCAGGACACTGCATCGCCCCCCAAAAGTCAGGCTGCTTTTAGTCGATGATCAAAACGAAAGCAAACAAAACAAACCCGAACCCCAAACCGTAAAACCTTCCCAATCTATCGAAATGTTTTACATGTAAAATTGTGCCGACACGTTAAACTAGCCAGTTTGAAAAGCCAGCTGGGCTTTGGAGCCGGTTCTGGGAGACACGAACCACTCGGGGCATCTGAGGGAGTTGGGGCCTGTGCCCGAGAGTCCTGAGCAGCCAGTGTGCCCGGGGCGAGCGGCCGGCCCGTGGAGGTCGGTCACAGAGACGAGGATCAAAACACGCCTCTCTCGGGGACGCCGGGTCCCCTGAGGCGCCCGATCGTACGGAGCCTCCCCTGAGGATAAGGGGCGGGCTCTCCCTGGACACCGCGCTGGCCGGAAGCTATGGGCCCAGAGGGTCTCGCGAGGGAGAGTTCCTGGGCTTGAAGACGGGGCTGGAGGAAGCCGCAGAGGGGACAGCAATGAGCCGCCATCGTCGAGGGGCCCTGCTGCCCCCATGACAGACACCGCTGGCCCAGGAGAGACTCGGTGGGGGGCCACGACTGCTCCCCGGGATCTCCCCACGAGGCCTCCCGTCCGGATCCCACATCCCGGCCTTCAGTGAGGCCGCGCCCTCCCTCCACCCTGCCTCGTCCCTGGTCCCTGGTCCCTGGTCCCTGGTCGGTGGCTGACCCCTCGGGGTCGGGGATGACCAGACGACATGTCACTGAGGGCCACGCCAGAGCCCACGCCCAAGTCAGGGACGCACGATTCCCTGTTCCTCCCAACGGGGTCCCATCCCCCGTTCCACGCAGTCACCTCTTTTGAAATGACCCGCGGGCACGTGAGGGGGGCCTGGGTGAGCCCAGGAGGCCCGAACAACTGCCCCGAGCCGGGGGCCTGAGGACGTCAGAGAGAAGAGGGCTCGGCAGGGGCTGCGGCCATCGACGTGGTTTCGTCAGGGGCCCGCAGAGCCGCTTTAAAGGCCAGTGGTGACCGGTAAGAGACGCGCACTGAGCACCGTGGGTGGAGCAGGCCGTCTCAGGGAGGCGGGGACGCAGATGCTCCCGGAGTCACCACCACCGCCACCGGCCGTCAGGGTTGGTTCCGGTCCCATCCTGCCGGAAGCTCCCTCGGGTGCCCTGCTGGTTTGCACCCTGTGGCGAGGGAGGGTGGCCAGGCTCCAGCTGGGGGGACTCTCCGCACCGCCCCCCTCCGCCCGCCACACCCTGAACCGCTTCCCGGCTCCTGGAGCACACGGACCCTACAGCTGCTCACCTGGCAGGCTCCTTAGGCAGACTCCGGCAGCTGGTCTTGGAAACCGCTGCGCTCCTGGAAGCTTCCATAAACTTGCTCAGGGTCCCCGTGAGGCCGGCATCGCAGCCCGTCCGTGCGGTAAACCGGGGACGCGGGTGAAAGCCTGTGATCGGGAGATGCTGAGGTTGGAGCAGTGGACGGCAGCGAGGCGTCGCCTGCCCTGGGGTCGCGGCCGCAGCTAGGTGACCCCGAGGGCCGTGTCGGGCCGGGGCTCGGAGCTGCCCGAGGTCAGGCTTCAGGTGGCGGCCCCTCCCGAGGGCCGGGGCAGGCCGCGGGGCAGGGGCACGGTCAGCGGCCAGGTCCACTCACGCCCTTCGCTGTTCTCCAGACCCCCAACCTCTGCCGAGGAAGCAAAGTGTGGCAGGCATGTGGCCGCTCAGAGCTGGGGTGACACACTGGCTTCAGAGCCTTGTTCGGGGCCACCCTCCCCCCCCGGCCCTGCCCGCCATCAGTTGGACGTGTCCAAGCTGCAAAACAGGACAGTCACTCAGACTCGGGGTGTGGAAGCTTCACCCCAATCCGCAGCCCTCGTGGTTGGAGGCCTTGCCTGACTCCGACCGGGAACGCTCGTGTCCCTCAGCGGATGGCGGACGAAGGTGCTCCACCCGCACGGCGGAACATCGTTCAGCCGCGGGAAGGAGCGGGGCTCTGACACAGGCTGCAGCGCGGAGGAGCCGGGAGGCCGTTCGGAGGGAAAGGCCAGTCGCGAGAGGCCGCATGTCGTGGACGCCATCTCCCGGGTGTGCAGAACGGTCACCCCCCCGACGAGGCGGACCTGAGGCTGGGTGGGGCGTGCTCCTAATGGGATGACAAGAAGCTCCGGACGTAGCCGGGGATGGTTGCACAACCTCAGAAATGCAGCGAACGCCCCTGAATCGCTCGCTTTGAAGTGGCTAATTTTGTGTTGTGTGGATTTTACCTCAATTAAAAACACAGCCAATTAAGGGCTCAGGTGGCATCGGCTTGGGGCGCTGCCCGGTTTCTGCTGGTCCTTGGACCTTGTGCTTCATCATCTGCACAACCGTTCTCCATGCACCCCGGAAAACAGCGGAGCAGACCCTCGGGGCACCCCTACACGCGTTCCTTTCCGTGTCTGTAAAACATAAAAGGCCCTTTGGTGCGCCCGGCTGCTTCGAGGATTAATTTAATGACAGGGAGCTCGCCCGGCTGTGGGAAGACAGGCGCTCCCGGGACCCGCCACACGGGTCTGCCTTCCCCCGCACCACCACCTGGGCCAACGGGAACCGCATCGCAAGGCAGGGCGAGCCCAGCGTCTGGGGACTAGGCCCTGGGCGTGGAGCGAGGCGTCCGGGCGCTGGCTGGTGCTGCATCCCAGCCGAGAGCACGGGCTACAAGCAGCCGCCCCTGGGGAGAACGTCAGGCTCCGCGAGGACCCCCCGCATCAGAGGCACAGCCTTCTGACTTGTGCTGCGGGGGAACGGAAACCGCAGGGCACCCCGTTTGCTAATGGCGGTGCTGGCAGTCCCGGACCCACGGGCAGCGACGCTGTGCCTCGAAACCGGGCTGTCCAGGCAGAAGTAAGCGACACGGGGCAGACGACAGTGCACCGGCCACAGGGCTCCGACCGCCACGGACACTGGCCGAGTGAAGACGCTTGGGAGCCGGCCCCTGACTGACTAAATGGTCGTGAGGCAACGTGATGGTTCGCCCTCATCGTCACATATTTGCTCTCTGCGCCAGGGTTGCAAATATTTTTTTTCCCCCATCGAGATGGTGAAATAAACATAAGGGAAGGATGAGCCTGTTTGGGAAGAAAAGGCAGGGGTGGTGCAGCCTCGATTCTGAGGACCAAGAGCCCCACTTGTCTCTCGCCACCATGGCTCGTCTCATGAAAAAAAACAAAAAAAAAGACACTATTCCCTTTGCCTCCAGACACCAGCCTCCCGCCCGCTCTCCCTGGCTGTTCCTTCCAAGCGTCAGGGCCCTCGTGCAAGTACTTTCCGGTTTAGAGAAGATAATTTCTTTGAAAACGCGGTTGTCCTGCCTCTCAGGTGAATCTGCTCTGCTCCTACTTCCCAGCTCGATCTTATCCTCCGGCAATTTTCTTCTTTTTATTAAGGAAAAGCAAGGTGCAATTATTGGAGCAGGTGTTTTTATGAGACGCATTTGAGGAAGAAAATGATTAAGTTGCTCTGTCCTTTAAATATTTTTAATAAAACTGCAAACACTTAACATAGTATTTGCTACGTGCCAGAAACTCTCAGGTGTCTGTATAAACATGTTAGGATGTGTGACCCTCAACAGCCAGCAAACGAGGAAACCGAGGCGGGGAGAGGCCCGGCGGTCTCCCCAGGGTCGTAGCACCTGGGTGGAGGAGCCGGAGTAAGGACCAGGTGGCGAGTCATGCGTCCTCGCTAGGAGTCCCGTCCCCAAGGGATGGGGAGAGAGAACCATCTGCGGTCCCGTCAGGTCGCTGCACAGAGAACCTGCTTTTTCACACGCGCTGTTTTGCAGGATGAAGACGATCGAGGTTCACTTGGGTAGCCTCACTGTTCACTGCGTGGTTTTCACGCTCGTCGGTTTTAGCCTCTGCACAGCCGTGTAACACACCCACTAAGTGGCCTCGCTCCTCCCCGGTCGTCCGATATGGAAGTTGCTTTCAGTTTCTTGCTAGGAGAAATAACATGTCAGTGGACATCTTTGCATTGCGTATTTTCCCATTATTTCTTTAGGACAAATGGAACAAGTCACCAAAAGCCGCACCAAAATTAAAAAGGTATCGAAGCTCTATCTCAGTGGTTTTAAAAGAAAATTCTGTAAACCCGAAAAGTAAGTAATTCCTAGGCTATTTAAATGACAATTCATTCTACAAGCATGTGAT
This sequence comes from Pteropus medius, assembly GCF_902729225.1. Classification (NCBI taxonomy): domain Eukaryota; kingdom Metazoa; phylum Chordata; class Mammalia; order Chiroptera; family Pteropodidae; genus Pteropus; species Pteropus medius. The sequence continues at coordinate 1,659,664 of NW_024340849.1, read as the reverse complement.
GTATAAAGACATTTCAAAATTAAAAAAAAAAAAGATTTAAATGAACGAACAAAAAACACAGAGAGAGAACATTCAGGACAATATCACTTATGAAAATTAACGAAAAAAATTAATTAAAACTTGAGCCAAAGAAAACTACATTGTATTAAAAAACAAAACAAAACAAAAAAACACGCACCACAGCCAAATAGATTTTATTCTTGGAAAGCAAGAATAACTCACTCTATGTATAGATTGAAGGAGATAAATGTTGTGATCCTTTAAAACGACATTAAAATAACAATTGAAAACTTCGCAGCCGTTCCTGATGAAGACTTTTATGAATTGCAATTCGAAAGAGATTTCTAGAGAACAAGGGCGTGGCCTCCTGGTATTACCTTTACTTTGGAGATTCTCTTCTTCTTACGGGAAAAAATCACGTGAAAGTAGTGGAAATTAAAAGCTAATGTTATTTTCATGTAGATAATGTGGTTGTAGACTCAGAAAAATTCAGAAATAGAGCCAAAAATATAACATTACAAGTTTAGGAAAGTGGCTAAAGTATTACTTGTTCACACGCATATGGACACGTAACATTCTACTGTGTTTTCTACGGACAGTGATTTACAGCAGCCTGGACCAAGTCACATCTCATGGATAACACAATAAGAAATGTGTGTGTGTTAAACCGAATATTTATAGTTTAAGGAAATGAAAAAGAGAGCCTGAAAAAAATGGAGGGCGTAACTCATGATTATAGAGGAAGTTCAATATTCTGGAGAAGCCCATTCTCCCCAACCTAACCTCTAACTGCCAGTTTAATCCAAATCTCACTTTAGCATTGAAACACATGGAGGTCAGTGAAATCTGAAAGCAGAAATGTCCTGGGGCGGCTAAGAGGGGCTCGGGAAAGGAGAACGAGGTCCTCGGAGGAGCCTGCTCTGGGGGCAGCTGGAGCACAGCAGTCCTAGTGGACAGATCGGCAAGGGTTCAAACACAGACCAGCCCCCAGTGGGATTTTATGACCATGTGACAAAGGTCATGTTCCACCTCAAAGGAGTGACACTTGGTTATGCAATACATTTAAGTGGCACCGGGTGATCTTCAGGGGAGAAGGGAAGAGCTGGCCGCCTGCATCACGACCCTCATGAAGGAGGTTATCGCTCTACACACACGCACGTGTATGTAGGAGTGTTTTTATATATATGCATATATCAGAAAATGGAAGTGTAAACTCGAGGACAATCTCTTAATCTGGGGGGTGGAGAAGGTTTTAGTGTTGTTGTTTCAGCATAAGACCAGAAATAATAAAGAAAAAAGAATCGATTTGGCCAAAGACATCATAAAAGAACAAATGACAAATGAAAACATGTGTGTCATTTATTCAATAGATGAAATATTCATCTCTGATAAATAAAGATGAAAAATCAAGAAGGAAAAGGAGGCCGAAGAGAGAAACGTGCCAAACGCACAGACCACTGCGCCTGGACGCGGCCGCGCGAGCCGCCGAGGCTGACGGACAGTCCAGGAAACGCGCGTTAAAGGGACAGGACGTGAGCTCTGCCCTGCTCGCTTGGCAAAGACTGAACTACTTACACCGCTTCCTCGGTGGACACGTGAGTAACTGGGCACCCCCGCTGCATGACGCCACGTTCGGGGCGGGAAACTCACACGACATCCAGACGTGACGTGTGCCCTCTGACTTGACGGTGCCGCCCCCAGGAATCTCTCTAAAAACACTCGGCACCTGCCCAGGGTCTTATTTTCATTGCGCGCATGTCTCATAATCTCTCTCGTAGAATCTTCTTAACGTGAAAAATTTTTAAATCCCATGTGCATCGGAGAGAGGCGAAATAAGTAAACTATCCTGTTGTCACATGCGGAATTTCCTGCTGTCGCTAATAAAAGTACGTGGCTCCGCACGTCACCGACATGCACACGTGGCCGCGACCCAACGGTGCGTCTCCGGACAGAACAAGCGTGGACCCTTCCTGTTTAAATAGATACTGAGTGTGCAGGCATCACACAGGCTTCCACATACTGCTATGGCGTGCACGCCGCACGCTGTTAGACGCGCGCACGTAGAGACAGACTCACACACACACACACACACACACACACACACACACGGCTTCCAAATGGAGAGTCAAAATCCGGGAGGAGTTAGTCACAAAACCGTGAAGCCGTGAGTCTGCGGGAAAGCTGGGGGGCTTCCTCTCGTTTCCCACGCTCTTCACTTGTGTATTGTTTGCGTGAGTGACACGTGCACAGCCCTCGGTCAGCGATATAAACTGTGCTCCCACTGAAGGTAACGCTGACGCCCGAAGGCTCCGGACGACCTTTCCGGCTCTGGCACGAGTGCGACTCGCTCCCGGACGGGCCGGGCCAGTTTGCTCGCCCGGGTCCCTCGTCCCTGCATCTCGCCGACCCCGTGTGAAACCGGATCTCCGTGGCCGGGTTCTAGAAAATCTGTGCTGCGGCTGCGGGGCGGGCCCGCGCGCCCATGGACCTGGGACCTGTCGGGAAGTCCTCCTCCTCCCGTGCCCACGGTCCCCTCCACGTGCGTTGACATCTGACCTCCAGGAAGAAAAGCAAATAACGAAAGCGAGGTTCTGACCCATCAGTTTTCATGTGGGTCACTTGTCCTAAGTTTAGTGACAAAGTGCGTTGAAACGAATGACTGAACCTGAGCGAGAGTAGGATGAAGGTGCTCTGGTGCCTGAGTTCTGGTGAGCTTTGAAAACATGGAAAATGGCCTCTTTTTAAAACTACAAATAAATTTATGTCCCTTAAAAAGCTCAACATTTACCAAGCCATCCCTGTGCACTCACCCACCCATCCATCCATCCATCCATCCATCTGTCCATCTGTCCAT
>NW_024340849.1:1468995-1656687 GCF_902729225.1 Pteropus medius | reverse complement strand
CATCCATGCTTATTTTTAACAATTTCTACACCAAGACAAATGGTACCATGAGACACGCTTACCGCTGTTGTGTAGTATCGGTGTTGAGCTGCCATTTCACAGACAGAGGTCGGTTCCTTTTTCACCTTGGGCGGCCACCACACCAGCGGGGCGCAGGGCGCAGCGAGGCGTTACATGGTGGGCTTTGTTCTCCCGGCGGACTCTGGGTTTTAAATCCTCGTGCGTACACTCAGTGAAAGGACGGTTGGTCACGTCCTGGTCCTCTCAGCGATACTCATGTGTCCATCCAAACAGCGGTCACATTCGTAAGGGCACCCTGAACGTCAGCGCATGGGAAGAGCCCCTGGAAAGCACCCCGGGAACGGGCAGGGGGTGTTATAATCCACACACTCTCTCCTCTGCTCAGACGGTCATCTTGACTTTCCTCGCTAGTGACAGAGACTGTGCCAGTATCTATGACGAATGTGGTGCTACCTAGTAGATATTTCAGTCCTATAAGTGTGAACCTCGAGCCACATTTAGCAAACTCCTTTTTTTCTTTTTGGGGAGATGGTGGAAAGAGCGAAAACGGATCTCTAATGTTCTCCCCGGATCACAGAGGGGTTCAGCGTAGCGCGCACAAGTCATCTACAGACGTCCCTAGATCCTCTGTGGGTGTCAAACCTCCCCGCCCCTGACTGCTTGCCTCTGCCCCTGTAGGACCCTTCTGAGTAATGTCGACCAGCGCCGGACAAAATGGGCCTGTATGGGGCACCGGGGTCTCTGGGACACCACCCCTCCGACAGAGCTGCATTAGCTGCCTGGGCGATGGTGGAAACGGTGTCCTTGCCCGGGCACTAGGACCACACCTGAAGCCTTACCGGCCCCTGCCCCAAGGCAGCCTGGTGACACAGCCTCACAGACCTTAAGCCATAGCAAAGCGAGGGCGGGCGGTGCCACCAGGCAGAAGCTGTTGCTGTGGTTTGTTGGATCACGGTCCTCAGGGGCCAAGGGGTGCGTTTTTTTTTTTTTAAAGTAAAGCAATTCATTTTGCTCTTGAATTGTTCTAGACAGAACAGTGATCTCCGTTATATGCATTAACAAAGTGTGTAATAACTAACAACACAATTCAGGTTTTCTTTCCTCTATTTTTAGCTAAACTAAAATAAGCAGATTTTCTTGGATTTCTGGGTGGCTACTTAAATTTCTTTTCTTTTATGTCCGCACACACACACACCACACACACACAACTTTGATTTCTGAACACCTGAGGTGATTGATAGCAGCAACCGGCGTTCACCACAGTGATGACGATGGGCAGCCACGCCCACTGCTCATTTCCAAAATGTTCCCGTCCCTTCGAAGGGCAAGTTTAAGCCCCATAAACCGTCCTAGACTTAATTAAGCAGGGGAAAGAGTAAGAAGCAGACTGTAGCGGGTGATCGAGGCGACACAGTTACCACACATGGGCCCTCGGGTCCTGAGCTGAGTGACTGAGCCTGCAGCTCACAGAGAAACCGGGCTCGGCTTCGGCCTCCGCTCTCGCAGACCGGTGGCTTCGGACCCGGCCCCTTCCCTTCTGGGCCTGGTCCTCGCTCCGCCGCGGCGTCTGGAGGCCTTCGCTCCCTTGTTCGTGATTCCAGCGGGTCCTGACTTGCCCAGGCTTTTTATTTCGTCTTGTTCTGCAATGACTTTTTCCCCAGAGAACACGCTCCATGGAACGTGTGCCGAGAAGGTTCGGGGCGATGCAGCAGCCACCGCAGCCTGTCGTCCGGGTCCGGGACGCCGCGGGGCCATCTCCTTCGCCCCGAGCCTCTTTCGGTTGATAAGTCGGAGCTCGTTTCTCGTGGCAGCACCAGGGGCGGCCGGGCGGGCAGGTTCCAGTTCCGAGCGGTGCCCACTCCTCTGGGGCTGCGATGCATGTGTGTGCAAGCCCCCGCTGTCGCCCGCTGCACAGAGAAGCTGGGGTTCCTGGTGTCACGCGCCTGCCCCCCCATCACCCGCGTGATCTGGGGCTGCCAGGGTGCACTTCTCGGGAAGGGTCTGCCGTCGTCAGGATCCGCGTATCTGTGGAAACAGGGAGACGTTTTCGTGAACAGCGGGGGAAGGAAAAGGTGATCGGGTCTCCCCTCGTCAGTGCCTGAGGTGTTTCTGGCTTTAGACGTTATTTTTAACCAGTGCGTACTTTTATTGTGTGAACACGCGGGCGACTCTCTAGGAGTTACCTGTCCCGGGTGTGTGGCGGGAGGCGGGCGGTTTCGGTGACACAGCAGGGGAAAGGCCGTGAGTCAGAGGGAAGAGCCCCTTACGCAAGAAAAGCCGTGAGTGTGTGTGTGTGTGCGTGCGCGCATGCGTGTGCACATGTGGGTGGGCGCATGCATGTGTGTGGGTGTGTGCATGTGTGTGCATGAGTGGGTGCATGCATGTGCACGTGTGCCTGCACCGGTGTGTAGGCACGCATGTGTGGTCGTGTGTGTATGTGTGTACATTTGTGCGTGTGCATGTGTGTGCGCGTGTGCATGTGTGTGCATTTGTGCGTGTGCACATGCGTGTGCGTGGGATTCCTGTGCAGTCACTGTTACTAGCATGTCTATTGCTGCTGCGTGGGGGTGGCTGAACCAGAGGGACCAGCATTGGTGCCAAAGTGTCTGAGGCTGGAAGGCAAGGGAGGCCACCTCGGAGATTCCGGTTTGTCCCCTGGTGAGGCAGGAGGCGTCCCCTGGCAGCTGGCCAGGGCTGAGCCATGCCGATTTTCCCAGACGATGGCGGGTAACATAGTCTTTTCCTCGGTCTAGGACAAGGGAAGTTTTGATATCGGGGTGAGTGGACCAGGATTCAGTCGCAGCGGTTGGTGGGGTGGAGCGGGGAGGGGAGCTGCAGAGGAGAAGCAGGGAACAGGAGGCAACGGGACAGCGGGCGGGGTACCCCCATCAGCCGGAGCCCCCCTGCCTCCAGCACACTGCAGCAGCTGGCACCCCGGCTCCCTCCCGGCGCTGGCCGCTCTCTGGACGAGTGACAGGAGAGACCTCTGTGGCACCAGGGACCGGCGCTCTTATGAGAATCTAACCCCTGACCATCCGAGGTGGAGCTGAGGCGGTGACACCAGCTTTGGGGAGCGGCTGCGAACACAGACGAAGCTTCGCTCGCGCCTGCCGCTCACGTGCTGCTGGGCGGCCCGGTTCCTAGCAGGCTGGGACCGGCAACAGTCCGAGGCCGGGGGTGGGGCCCCCTGGCGTGCAGCGTCCCCCTGCATGGCAGTGCCGTGATTTATGTCGGCAACTCTTTATCAATGGGCATTTAAATGCTCCCCAAATTTTGCCATCAGACCCTTTCCTGGACGTGCTTGTCCCTGGATCTCTGGGCGCTCCTACAAGTGCCCGTGTAGGGTGGACACCTAGTGGCGAAGCAGACAGGACAAAGGACACGTGTGATAAACATCCCCAAATTGCTTTCCAAAAGGAACTTCTCAGATGTGTTGCACACAACGCCCACTTCCTCACGCTCGCTGGGTGTGACCCTGCCCCCTAGAGAAGTTTCTGGGCCCACTTGGTTGGGGGCCAGGAGGAGAGGGGGTCCTGGGGATGTGACCCCACAGTCCTGTACAGCTGGAGCTAGGAGACCTCTATGTTGTTTGTATATAAACCGTGATTCTAATATATGGGTTTTTGACACAAGGGGTCATGTTTTTAAAAAATTAAGGAAAAGGTGGAAATGCCCTCATCAGGTCGCCATGTGAGCCGTGTTCCTTCCTGTCTCTGGCGTCTACACAGCCCGACCACGCTTGCTCCCAGGTCATCGCAGCCCACGCTGAGCGGCTGACCCGCGGGCCGAAGGGAGACGGGGAAGCGAGAGGGTGCTTCGAGGGGTGCCGCGTGGGGACCCGGCAGCTCCGGCTCGTACTTTCGCTGACTCGCTCGGGAGGGAGGTGGCCATGTCGTGGGCAGAGGGACAGCCAGTGGCGGGAGACTTTGCATGTGGGGGGCCCCGTGCCTGCCACATGTCAGCCGTCTCAGACGCACCTTCAGATGACGCCCACCAACACTGTGGTCCCACGAGAGGTCCTAAGCCCCAAGCACCGGCGAAGACACTCCTGAACTTGAGATGTGTTGAACCCGTGTGGGATAAGCCTTTGATGCCGGCACAGCTTTTGCGTTTGGGGTCGTATGTCTCACGGAAATGGACAACTGGTAGGCCCGGGACTTGGGTTCCCAGGTTCTGAATTTTTGGATTAAAACCCCACGTCCGAGTCCCCGCTGGGGGCCTTGGCTGGACACGGCGACTCGGCAATGGGACACTGCACGCACAGCGCACCAGCACCGGCTGTGTCTCCGGGAGCATTCCGGACAATGACAGGGATCCCACTGGAAGCAGGGCCGAGGACCCCACGCCGCGAGACAGATGGGGGTAAGCAGCCTTTGGAGCTGTGGGTGGCACAGGGAAAGGGGAGGTTCTGCTCTGCTGGCTTGTTTGCTTGCTTGTTTGTTTGTTTGTTTGCTTGTTTGTTTGTTTGCGAGGCGTGGAGAGCTAGGTTTCAGCCCTTCCCCGACCCCGCAGGCAGAGCGCTCTGCCCCTTCGCCCAGGGTGGGCGAGTCTCATACCTGGAGAAACCTGGGAAGAATGCGTGAGGAGCGCTGGGCTCATCGGGCCACCGTGGGAGTGTCACCTGGCTTGGAAAGCGTCAGTGCACAGGAGCCCAGTCACTGTGGCTTCATGACCTGAGCTGAGGGTGAACTAGAGGGTGGACATGGAAGCCCCTGGCGACAAGGCGGCTGACTCCAGGTGCTTAGGACTGCACTTGTCACACGGTGGACGCTCAGTCAGTACAGCCCAACGACTGAATGCCTGCACGGGCCACTCGAGCTGGGCGACTGCCCCAGCAGTGGCTCGCAGGGTGACGGGCGGAGCAGCGTGGGAATGGCTGGTTGGGACTCCAGAGGCAAACAGAGTCCTGCAGGACGATGACAGGGTGGGGACAAGCAGGCTCAGGGACCAGCGTTATTAGACTGGCCTCGCCCATCCCGGGCGAATGGGCAGAGGGCTCTGCCAGCCGGGTCAGGGGAGGGCTGAAACCTAGTTCAGCTCTCCACGCCTCGGTGAACAAACAGACAAACAAACAAGGGAGCAGAGAGGAACCTCTCCCTTCCCTGTGCCACCCACAGCTCTAAAGGCTTTCACTCCCTCCCTCTCCCCAGGGGCCGAGAGAGAGAGAAAGGGCAGAGACTGTGGTCCCAGGACTCCAGGAGTGCCCTATAGTGACCCAGTGCCCCAGGGCTGCAGAGGCCCGGGGGCTGGGGCCACCAAGGACTCTTCTGAATCAAGAGCCACTGCCTTTTGTTCCCTTCTGGAAGGTCCTTGAGTCCCAGAGAGGCCCTGGCTTGTTCTTGACAGTGGGGGCTTTGTGCTCCTCTCTGAAATAAAACTTTTATCTTAAAAAAGAAAATGTATCCAGTACACATGCCTTAGCCACAGGGCTCGGCTCCGCCCGGCCATGGGGGGAGGGGAGGAAGTGGGGGCTCGCTGGGGCGCCCACGAAGGACCTGAGAAGCTGGCTGCTAATTCCTATTTCGCTTCCTCCTGGGATTCTGTTGTAAGGGATTTCTGAAGATACACAGGAAACCTAATTCTGAAACTTGGCTTTGTATTTTTCCCTCATTTAACCCTTTAAATGTTGGGCAAGACCTGATTAGTGGCCAGGGCGAGTGAAATTAGGATTAAATTCCCAAAAGTTTGAGGCAGCTTGACAGAGGGACCGGGGTTCTAATCTCGGCTGCCGACCAGGACGTGGAATGGGGAGAGGCCCTGGGCGTCCCGGGGGAGCTGGCCTTCCCCGAGCCAGGCAGGAGATGTATCACAGCCCCTTTGTGGCCCCCTTGGGGCTTGGGGGGGCCTCAGGGAGCCTCCCAGCCGCTGAGGACTCTGCTTATCAAGCAGCCTCTCTCATCCCACTCAGCAGAGCTGCTCAAGTCACCTTGGCCCACCTGCTTGTCACCTTGCAGGAGGCCCCGGCACAGGCGTCTGGGGGAGGTGGCACGCTCAGCTGGCGCACAGAGGAAGCGCGGGGCATTGCAGTCACAGAGCCTGGACACTGTTTTTAGTGCCGCGAACTCGAGCGTGATGGTGCGCGGCCTGCGCTACAGGAACCGTGCGTCGGTTCCAGACCCCAAAGACGTGGCCCTTGTGCGCGGGGCCTTGGACTCCGGGAGCGGAAGGGCGGCGCTTCCCGCGGGCCCGCGCCTGCGCTTTCACCCCGCGACTCGCTTCCGAGCCGCTGGACCCAGGTGGTGCCAAGTGATGCAGGGCGATGGGCGTGAAGGCCCCTTCGGGTGCGCGGGGCCCTGTGCGCTGGGCACCCGGGGTCTGTGTGCCGCCCAACACTGCAAGAACAGAGGCTTTGGGGTGCGCTTGCCCACTGGGGACGCCTGGGTCCCCGCATCGCCTGCCACCACCGAAGGAAGTCTGTCTGACGACACGGGAACAGCCTGCGACAGTGCAGAGAATGGGAACCACCTTAGCAAAGACGCCCCCGTCATCCTGTCCTCGGCGATCGCGAAGCCCCCGCGCTCCTTGGCCACGTGCTGGCCTCGGCGGGGGCGCAGTGGGCGCCCCGTCCGTCCGGCAGCAACGACAGCAACCCGTCTCCCCGCGCCCCGCACGCAGTGGGGCGGCTCGTTCGCGCCCGGGGCGCTGCCTGCCGGGCGGTTCTCCCTGACCCCGCCGAGAGCCCGCAGCCCCCATCCTCCCAGCGCCCCAAGGGGGAAGGACCCCGGGAGGACTCTGCCTGGCCGACTCCCACCACCCCCCTTGGGGCGCAGACCGGCGCGCGTGCCCGCGAGGCTTCAGAAGCGAGACGCACAGACGCACATCGCCTGTCTCGAGGTGCGGTTCAGGCTGCGGCGCCTCGCCGGCCAGTCCCCCACAGGGCTTCGGTGGGGATTAAATGCAGTGCCACAATGTCCCTTGAAGAACACGGCGCCCAAATGCAGCCTGAGCACATTTGCAAACCACACGCATCGGGCACTGTGAGCGCCCTCCCCACGCCTACCCACCCCCCAAATTTTGCGCAAATGCTCCTTGCCCAGGGCTTCAGGAACCAAACCCTGGGAACTTTCTTTTTCTGTCTGGGCGGTAGACGGGCTCATAGAGCGATGCTTAAATCGCTGAAGGATGGAAGTCAGTGTGTGTCTTGGCCAAGCTGACGCTCCCAGCTCAGGGTGGCCCAGCAGAACTGGGCCTGGGACCCAGGGCTCTGGGGTCCGCTGACTCCCCACCCCCGTCCCGTCCCAGGGGCCCGCCCTCTGCCAGCGCCCAGGCCGCGGAGGTGCCCAGTAATGAACAGTAAATATCCACAGGGAAGGACGATTCTGCCAAGAGACGCTCGGCGATGCACGCGGACAGGACGCGCGCGGTCGTGACACGGCGGAGGACGCCGCACAGTCCTTCGGCTGGCGACAACGCGCGCAAAAGCTATTTGCTTCTGCAACTGCAAACGCGTGAGCCTCGGGTGCCTCCTGGCAGCTCGTGGGTAGCTGGCGAGCCACTCATTCCACGTGAAGAACGTGGCCCTTTGACACGCAGCCCCTTCCGTTCAGCAGACAAACGCAGCAAGCCGCAGACTTTGCTGGCAACGCGCACCATTATTTATTTCTTCCGGTTGAAAATTGCCCACCTTTCCATTAGTAGGAATAGATGATAAACACCGATCCCCACGTGAATTAAATTAGTACAACAACCCCCTTGCTGATTCAGGGAGCAATAGAGTGACCTCTGGCTGATAAATTGCGCCTTCACTTAACGCCTCGATTATCTGTTCCTTTAGAAACAACCACACCAGGAGCCTGGGCCCCGCGTCACAGTTAGCTGCATTTGTTAGTCTTCTCTCTCTTCCATGGCTGAGTTTGTTCCCCAAAGACTGAAAAAAAATTCTGACTTGTGTCACTTGTGCTCTGAGTTTGCGACAGACACGTGATCAGGTCTCACGCGGAGTTCGTGGGTGTCAGGAGAAAGCCTGTCCTGTGACATCATCGTTTCTGTTCACACAGAGGCTTTTTTCCTTTTGCATGAAACCTCTGACTCACGGGCCCGCGAGTGCGGCCGGGAGCCGCTGCCCACCCAGGCGGGGGGGTCTGGGGTGCCACCAAGACGAAGCGCGTGTGCTCCGAGGTTTCAGGACACGTTCAGCAGGATCGCCGGAACGGAAGCCGACCGTGCTGGGTGAAAATGAGTCATGTTTAATTCAAGTGACATTCATTCACTCGTGCGTTCTATAAATATTTATCGGGACCCTTTTGTGTCAGAGGCCACCGCCTCCAAAAGGCCACGGTTCCTTGGAAGACCCGAGACCCCGCGTGGCAGGAATGCTCACTGCCTGTGCTCACGCCCTGTGTGATCACATGGTGGCCGCACACGCCTGGCCTCGGCGGGTTTGTTCCTGTTTGTAATCAAGCTGCTGGTTTGATCTAAAATTCAGCACTAAACCCAGTGCTACCTGCCATACGTGAGTGTCTGTAACAGATGACTGCACAGGGAGAACAGAAAAATGTGGGGGTCCTCTTTCGTTTTCACTGCTCGGTGTCGCAATAATCAACGTCCGGGGCTCATGAATGAAGGTGGTGCCTCCTCCAAACCCCTCCCCACAACGCAAACAGCTACTAATAGCTCCCATTCCTCTTCGTTCCGACAAACAGTAGCCTTCATCACCACGAAGAAAATCACTAAGGGGAGAAAGCCTCCTGTTCGGGCTCATCCAGCTTTTTCTTCTTTTCCAGAAGAGCCGAGTAGGACGCAATCTCAAGAACAAGGGTTCACATGTGAAGTCTGGAAAGCTCCCGGGCGGAGGTCTGTCTTTAAGGATCCACAGACACACTTGTGGTCGAATCTTAAATATTTTCCTTCGCTTCTCTGTAACGTCCTGACTGCAAAGCTGAAGCTTGGGGAAAGAGGGTGGCCAGAGTCTGGGGTGTCAGGACCCCTGGCTTTGGGGTCTGTGCTCCATTTAAGGCAAAGCTTTAGGGTCGGGGGCCTGGCTTCTTGGCTGATTCGGGGACCCTGTTTACAAATCCCTGAGGAGTGGAAGTGCGAGCGAGATCGCCCGGAGCCCCGATTCCTTTCCAGCCTCAAGGCACCTGCCTCCCCCCGCTTGACCTCAGAGGCCGAGGAGAGCCCCATCTGATCAACGTGGAGACCCCGGGAGACATGGGAGACATTTTGCGAACAGTTAACATTATTCTATGAAATAAATTCAGTTCAAGGCGAAAATAACCTGCTGACAGGATTCTGCTGGTAACTGTAAGAGACTGTAGTGCTGCATTTTTACACATTTTGTTTCTTATGTTTTTAACGATCATTCCGGAAGTCACTGGGACAAGACAGAGGAGCTGACCCTTTGCTAGTCTCTGCTTTCAGGGTCCGCAAAAGTATTGCACTTGATTTAAGCATGTTTTTTCCCAGCCATTCCATGTGACTTTTCTTCTGCTTCATTTTTATTTCTCATCTACTAATAAAATAGATACTAAAAAATAGCGAAGTTTTTGCCTCAAAATGCACTTAAGATTTAGAGTTTAGTGAAATTTAGCCACTCAGAGAGATGAGCTATTATTCTTCATTTCCTGAAGGCACGGAAATTGGGATTAGGTTAAGGCAACTTCGCTTACAAAACATGGAAGTTGTGTGCTAAGCGAGGCAGGGCCACATCCCTCTCGAAGCTGGTCTTCATTTAGGGCGGGCAGACGCCCGAATCAAAAACGAGGTGGGATGAAAACAAGAAGGAAGGAGATTCGTTGGTGCGTCATGGGAGCTGACGCTCTGACGACCCTTTGCGTGGGACCGAGGGCCGATTCAAAGAGAGACCTGGGGCTGATCGTGGGGACCCCGTCGCACCCCTTCGGGGCCAGCCTCGTTGATAGGTCTAATTAGATCCTGAAATATTCTGTGTGGGGCTCTGGCTTCTGGAAGTTCCACGCAGGCCGCCGTCCCCCCAGGCAGAACCCACTAATTTGGTTTGGTTGGGGACCAGTAGGCAAAGGCACTAGATAGATTACAGGATTTGGAGACTCACAAAGGTCCCCCTCTCCCCCCAGGAGAGGCAGGGGCCTTTGGAAGGAGCAGGCTGGCCCATTCCCATCAGCCCCTGGAGCCGAGCTGGGCTAGAAGAGGGAGCTGTGGCCCCCGTTCCCAGGGGCTCGGGGATGATGAAGGAGTAAACAATGGCGGAAGGGAGTCGGGAGGACGAGGGAGGTGCCCCCTCAAGCTGGATGTCGGGGGCCCGCCCGGCCAGCCCAGTGGCTCCCCAAGGCCTCTCTCCCGGGTCCTGGAGCAGAGGTTTCTGGCCTGTTGAGCCTCTTGCTTTCTGCTGCTGCTTATAGCACAGGGTGGTGGGGGCCTTGCTGTGGGGACAGTGTGGCCCTTGTCCTGGGTCACCCTCCTTCCAAGGCACTGACTGCAAGGTGTGCCTCCTGGGAGCCTGTCAGAAATGCACATTGTCGCACCTCGCCCTGGATTCACGGATGCGAAGCTCTGGGGGTGAGCCCAGGCTCTCTGCTCTAACAAGTCCTCCAGGGGACCTGCTGCGGCCACCGTAGCAAGCGCCGGGTGCGTCTCAAGGCTGTTATTAGGTCGTCCTGGGTGCTGGCCAGTCACTGGGATCGTGAAAGCTACAGGTGACTCTCGCATGGTCGGGGAGAACTTTCTGCAGTGATGACAGCGTCCGTACCCACATCCAATGTGGGAGCCAGCCCTGCGAACTCGCATTCAATTTTAGCTAATTTAAACCTAAATCGCTACACTTGGCCAGCTGCCACCCCAGAGCCGTTGGGAAGTGTAACCCTTCCCTCCCGCCGATCCGAAGATGCAGAGGCCTCATTGAGTCACACACCGAGGAGGAAGGAAGGAAGGTAAGAGGCCCGGGATTGTTTTTAAATCTGCGTTTGGCGGTGCAGGATAACACCGCGTGCGGAGCCAGGCTGCGGCAGGTGCTGATCCCTTCCTGTGGGAGCGGAGCTGCGGGCCGTGGCCATGGCCGTGGCCGTAGCGGCAGCTTCGTGCGTGGCCGCGCCTGGGTCACTGTGGCAGCGCCCCCAGGGTCGGTGGTAGCGTCGCACCCCAGGCCCCGCCCCTCATGACCGCACTCAGCAGGTCCCGACGGGCCTGGGAGCTGCATCTTTGGCGAACAGCTGTTGATTCTGATGCAAAGGGGTCAAGGACCACAGTTTAAGGCCCGGCGGACACGTCTAGTTGCTTGTTTTACGAATAAGGAATGAAAGCGATGTAGAGTCCGGCTGTCCATCTTGAAAAGCTGGACTTAACCACGCCTGAGTGCAATGCGCCTGGATGTGGGAGCGTCTCCATGACGCTTCCATGAATCCTACAGACGTTAGAGGCTGCGCCATTCGCCAGAGAGTGGGGGGCGGCGGGGTGAGCAAGACTCAGCCGCGGCCTTTTAGCGCCCGCCGCGAGGGCCTCCCAAGGCTCCGCAGCCGATCCCAGCGTGGCCCAGGGGCTGCGGGGTGACCACTGCGGAGCCCCATCCAGCACGGCTGGTCCTCCTTCCACGCTCCGCACACGTGAAGGGTCCTTTTGGGTCGGTGGCTGCAGCTGTGAGCTGTTTGTGGGCTCAGCCTCCGCTTCCCAGGTCCCAGAGACATTAACCTGAAACACGTGGCCCCATCCCTGAGCGCCGCTCTTAATGATGGACGCTGCCTTTTATCTAGGGCCTCCTGTGTGTCAGGCAGTTCACGCACGTTACACGTGGAGTGACCGCGTGACTGAGTGTTCAAACCGGAACGCTTTTCAGGGGACATGGAAACTGTCGACATTGTGTCAGGGCAGCGGGGACGGCCTGGGCTGACCGGGGCGCACTGTCACTCTGCGGGCGGAGGGAGGGTCATATGAGGACCGAGCCCCCCGTTCGGGACTGTGCGGCCCTGAGCTGAGCTAAACAGTGTTCCCCGGGTCTGTGCCCGCCTGGGACATCAAAAGGAGGGCTTATTTTAGAGAGGGTCCCTGAACGTAGTTATTTACGACACTGGATTGGAGCGAGCTCTACAGCCAAGGGCCGATATCCTCGCGAGAACGGCGGAAGGATCCCAGGGACTCGGGCCATGTGACGACGACAGTGGGGACGGGGACATGCGTCTGCTGGCCCAGGGACACCGAGGCTGCCGGGAAGAGCAGAGCCGGGAAGAGCAGAGCCGGGACGGGGCACAGGACAGGCTCCCTCAGCTCTTCGCACGACCAGCTCTGCCGATGCCTCGGCTTTCGGTCCCAGGGGCTGTGACAGCATGAGCTCCCGTTGTTTTATGCCCCCTGGTTTGTGGCGTGTTGTCACGACAGCTGTAGGTACCGACTCTCAAGGCCAATCGCCCGTCCCCACTGCGACATGGTCACCAGAATGCGGGGGTGTGGGTCTGGGGCCGGTAACCTGGTTCACGGCCAGCGTTGACTGACTTCTTACGTGAGCTTTGGTGACTGACGCGCTCCGGAAGGCTCACTCGCACATTTGCACGGTGGGGACGACGATGACCGACCTGCCACACAGGCCGTGGGGGTGTCAGTCCCCTCTCTGCTTCACTACGTGTTTACGTGGACCTTTTCCAGGGGCTGGGGACACAAAAATAGAAGACACTGTCCCTCCGCTTAAGGAAAAATGCTTCTTACAGACAACCGCAGATAAAAATGTTGGTTGGATAGAGCATAATCCTTGCTTTAGAGGAATTTACAGTCTAGGGAAAGGCAAAGTAAACAGCCCCATTCGGGTGTAGAGAATATCATTTCAAAATATAGTGAAAATCTGTCACTTGGGGCAGAGCCCCATCCCGTGATATGAAAGTCAAAGGGGAAAGTGAGCCTCCTTCTGAGTTCCCAGACTGCACGGGGCCTGACGGGGCAGCAGGACGTCCCCACCCAGACTTTAAACCAGACTGGGATGTGACAGTCATTCCTTCGGACACCCCTGAAAGAGTGATTTCGGCCCCCGACCTCTCACTGTATGGAAGTGTCAGGACTTGTTCACGATGCTGCAGAGTGGCCGTCAGGTTCACGTCCGGGGCTGCTCGAGCCCCTTCTCTCTGACTCCCCAGAACAGCCTGGCTTCTGTGCATCTCAAGAGTCTTGTTCTTCAGCCTCCCGTGAGTCCCTCTGCCATTTTAACACATCCAAACGCATCCGTAAAATTCATACAGAAGGGTCTCAAAAACAATCCTGACGAAGATCAACAAAGTTGGAGGACTCACGCGTCCCAGTTTCAAAACTGCGAACCTACAGTGATCCAGGCGATGGCCGGCACAGTGGACTTGGGAGTCCAGACACGGCCCCCTCCGTCTAAGGCCAGCTGCACTTTCGACAAGGAAAGAACATTCCTTTCAACAAATGGTGCTGGGACACCTCCGAAAGAATGAATTCGGACCCCTACCTCTTACCGTATACAAAAATTAACTCAAAATGAATCAAAGACCCACAATACAGAAGACGAAACTATGAAACTTTAGGAAGGAGACAGGTATCAATCCTCGTGACTCGGGATCAGACAGTGGTTTCTGATGCACGACACAGAACGTAACCAAAGGAAAAGACATAAATTGGCCTGCATCGAAATGACAGCCTTTTGTACCTCAAGGGCACTTGCCAGAAGTTGAAAAGAAAATCCCAAGAATGAGAGAACATTTACAAACTGTGCATCTGATGAGGTTCTAGTACCCAGACCACACAGAGAACTCTCACGACTCAACAGCGAAACAGGACACAGAACCCAAGTAAAACATGAGTGAAGAATCTGGTGGGTTTTTTTTTTTTTCCAAGGAAACATACAAATGGTCGACAAGCGCCTGGAAAGATGCTCAGCTCACCTGTCACCAGGGGAGGTGACATCACAAGCACCGTGGTTTACCCTTCACATCCACAAGGACGACCAGGGTAAGAAAGCCGCACGGTGACACGTGTTGGCAAAGGCGTGGGGGACCTGGGACCTGCCAGCATCGCTGGCGGGGATCTGACACTGTGCGGCTACTTTGGAGAAGCGTGGAGGTCCTCAGAGAGTTAAACGGAGGACTCAGCCATCCAACCCCTAAGGGCACTGAGGCTGCGGCCGTACAACAGCTCGTGCAGGCGTTCACCGGGGTGTTATTCCCAACAGCCAAGAAATGGAAGCCGCCCAAAGGTCATGGGCTGACACGTAGGTGAATAAGATGTGGTCCCACCGTGTAGCGGAGTAGCTCGGCCATAAAGGGACGAGGTCCTGATCCGTCACCAGACTCACCGAGTGAAAGCAGCTGGTCCCCAGAGGAAGGGCAGAGCAGGACAGAGCTCCTAGGGGCTGCCGGGGTGCGGTCCCCGGGGAATGCTCCCCTCCACGCCCCGCCCCCCGACACCGCGGCTCCGCTCTGCAGGCCTTTCTCGGGCCCACGCCGTTTCTCGTGTCCTGCCCCGGACACCCCGATACCCTTCTCGCCTGGACAGTCGGGCGCTGGAGGTGTCAATAGAAGGATTCGCACGTCACGGGACTGGGAGAATTGAAAGAGCTCGGAGGAGGGGCCCCGACGAGCACCCGCCGGCGCCTGTCATGCTGGGGCGGAGCAAACTCCCTTTGCTCATGAGCCCTCGTGTTCGTCACCGAAACCGGTCAGGACTTTGACCTGCGCGGCCAGAGAGTGGGACACTCTGTCCCGCAGACGGAGGAGGCTCTTAGCCAGTGGGCGACGGAGACTGTCGATGACAGACTTAGAACGAAGGCGTAGGTCGTTCACCCCAGATCCGGGCTCTGTCAGAACAGAGTCCACGCCGCCCCGCCCGCCCCGCGCCCAGTCGCCAAAGTACCGGAGGCTGGAGCGGTGGGGCGGGACGCCGAGGGCCGCCACTGCTCCGTGAGCCCTGAAGAAACCACCTGTTGCCCCGCAGGTCCCACCTTGGCGGACGCACAGCCGAGGTCAGTGCGGCAGACGGTCCGTGAGCGGGTGGCAGCCCGTCCGCGTCGCACGCCACAGCTGAGAACGCAGCGCCGAGGGCCACGGCCTTTGGCCCTAGGGAGTCCGTGACGGCGCACGCGAGAGGTGCCCTTCCTCCGTTATGCCCGGCGATGGACGCGAGGCAATGTGGCCCCAGCCCCCTCCCCACGGCACAGCGGCGAGAAAGGAGCCCCAGGGAACGCTGGCTTCATCCACGCACAGCACTCAGAGATCTCGGGGAGACGCCCAGGCGAGGAGGAGGGACCCCACCTCCCGGGAATGTCCGTTGGTCGGACACAGCTGGAGGGAGGACGCGTCAGGTGGCTAGAGGTGCCCAGTTAGAGGGACACCTGCAATGGCGGGGGTGGTCCAGGACCGCAGACTCTTGCCCATGCATTCTCGAATGGCGCATCCTTTCCGGGAAGAGACGCCAAGAGCGAGGGCGAGAGCTGGGGGCGGGGCGGGGAGGGGCGGGGTGGGCGGAGCCTTCCTCAGGGCACCCGCTCCGGCCGTTCGCCGCTCTCCCTGTCCCCCGACTCAGCCAGGGTCCTTGGTTCTCTAAGGTATCTGAGCGCTGGCTCCCGGGCACCGAGTGGTCTTTCCTCTGCCATCTCGGAAGGGTGATCTGGATGCCCGAGGTTTGCTCTCGGGCTTCTCAAACTCGATTTGTTTCCATGGTTACAAAACACTGCTCTCCCTGCCCCACAATGCATCAGGAGGGCACACTGGCCGCCGGATAGTGGCTGCACGGTTCTCCAGATCTGCAGAGCTCCCTAACCCTAGCCACATGTGAGACAGGCGGGTGTCCGCCGGCTGTGCGTGCTGCCCGCCAATCCTAATGCTGATTTAAGTGTTTTGCAGGGAGCAAAGTAAAGGACGTTTGCGTTATAAATGACAAATGTTGAGGTGTCCTCCCCCAATCAATGGAAATGTGAGAAGGAGTTGAGATGCAGGGCAGTGTCAGCGTCTGCCCAGGGCCGGGGCGGTCTCTCTTGCCCATCCGAGGCCATTCACCCGGCTGGCCACTCGGGGAGAGAGCACCCTGTCGGGGGCCATGGACAGGGCCAGGCAGCAGACCCGAAAGGTCTGGATGCAAATCTTTTCCTTACGAGCCATGCGGGTAACTTAATTCCTCCTAACTGCACCTCTCGTGTCTGGGAAAGACGTGATGTCAAGCTCTCGTGGGTTTGTCGAGAGGATTAGACGAGGTGGGTAAAGGGTTAGTGTGTTATGCACTCGATAAGTGAGAATCACTCTTCCTGGCACTATTTCCCAGAGTCATCCATTTCTGTGCTAAAAAGCAGGGCGAGCTGTGTCGGGATGCGGGACGTGTTTGGCTGGGAGTTAGAACGAGTGATTCGACCGCTGTGCCGATGGCGGTGGTTGTGGTGACGATGACGGTAAAATTATGAGGCACTGAAAATAGACCCATTGATGTAATTTCGCTCACATTTGCTCCACGTCACGAGAGTCAGCACGGTGGTCGGAGGTGGTGGCCCCGCAGCCGGAGTGCGCAGGTTCGAATCCGGACGCTGCCTCCTAATAGATGTGTGATCCCAGGTGACGTACCTTTCCGTGTCCAGGAAAGGGGCCAGTCTTCAGAGAGCACACGGGGCGCCCACGGCACGGGCAGAAAGCGGCCACCTTCTTGTCATCCCTCGCCTGCCTCCTCCTCTGCCCCGTGAGCAGATGGGATGAAGCTGGCTCGATGGGAAGCGAGAGATTTGGAGATGGGCTGGTCGCCCTTTCCACGGGCCCTGTTCGTGGATGGATGTCCGTCCCCGGTCCTATGCCCTCCGGGACCCATTTCCTCCTCTCCACCCTCTTTCAAGTTGTTGTCTCGAGCAGACGCGGACCTGAGCTATTTGAAACGACCCAATTAATGGAGAATGTTGGAATCGGCTCAGCGCTAAATCTGTTTTATAACTCCTTAATATCTTTCATCTGGTGTCTCAAACTTCTTTAAAAGGAAAAGAATTTCATCCCTGACCGATGCCGTCAGTGACTGTCAAAGACTTCCCCTGAGAAGACACAGTCGCTTCCGATCCACGAACTGGGTTTTCCGAGACCCCTGCCCGTTAACTTAGCCAAGTGCATAATCTCCTGAGGACAAATGCTGTCATTCCTGTGAGAGGATGAAGCGGATTTTAGACAACACTCCGCTTGCTCAGGTTCCGAATGAGGAAAGAAACGCATCTGCCTTTTGAAATGGGAGGCGTTCCGGCTGTCCGGCCCGATCCAACAGGAAGGACAACCGTCGCGAGCCACTGAGCAAGCCCGCACTGCCCCTTAAGTCAGGATGACAACCGGCCACTGTTCTGAGTGGTTTTATGCGCAGTCACTCTGAGTCCTCACGCCAACCCAGTGCGGGGCGGGGGGCTGCGCTTGTCTCCACTTCACGATATGAGACAGAGGCCGACGTCACGTGCATGCGGTGACGCCCCACGAGACGG
The DNA here is from genome assembly GCF_902729225.1 of Pteropus medius. Classification (NCBI taxonomy): domain Eukaryota; kingdom Metazoa; phylum Chordata; class Mammalia; order Chiroptera; family Pteropodidae; genus Pteropus; species Pteropus medius. The sequence goes on along the minus strand of NW_024340849.1, from coordinate 1,639,322 downwards.
TGGGACCAAGGCTTGAACCGAGGCGTTTCGCTGGGGAGTCTGCATCGTCCTCTGTGCCGCTCTCTGCCTTGTGTCCTAAGGCGGGCCCTGGGACTGTCCCACACTGGCTTGGGAAAGTCTCAATGTGAAATGAGTGTGACCATAAGTTTGACACCCAATATTCTCTTATTGACAAGACACAGATACCTGTGTTTCAAAAAAGAGAAAAATAAGTTTGGACATTGAATAGGCGTTGCTTTTATTTAGATGACGATGTATACCCAGACGTACAGAAAGAAACCGCAGATGTGACAGCGACGTCCACAGCGCCGAGAAGGTGCCACGTGTTACCCTGTGCTCCCCCTTCTACATACGGTCGCGCCTCTTGCATTCCTTTGGGAAAAACAAACATCTAATTCCTCATCTACTTCTTCATAATATATTTTTTCAGAAGCCACCAATGATACATGGAGCCTAAAAGTGAAAATTTACTAAAACTCTGAAGATGCGCCCCTACGGAAACGTTTCTGCAAGGGGAAATCCGTGGGCGACTGAATCATTGTCAGGACGGCTGTGGGGCAAGCGCCTTCGGCTCCGATGGCTTTCCCGCGGTGCCAAGCACTTGGGACATGTGACGAAGCAGGGGCCTGCGAGCTCGTGGATCAGGTCAGTCTCCCGCCAGGAGAGGGAGAGCAGAGGCCGTCTGCGAGCCGCCTGCTCTTGACCCTGCTGCTTCTCACTTCTGCCCTTGCTCGTTTCAAAAACAGTCAGTTCTCACTTCTCAAATGAAGCGAGTGAGAGTCTAATAACGTTATGGTCAAATAGGAGAATATGAATCAATAAATTTATCTAAAAACATATGCCCGTTGCTCTCTCGAATACAATCCACATTTAAGTAGTAGAAGTCATACTTAATTTTGAAGTCTTTCTATTATTGCACCTTTCAACAGCCCTAAGATTTTTTTCTGGCCCAAATTTAGCTGTCATTTATTGTCATCAGCGTCTGCCTGGAACGCTCTGTTCCGACTGAGCAGGTACCTGGGTCTAGATCGTGTGTTTGACCGTGGCTTTTACTGGTGCTCAGAGGGTGGGGCTGTGGCCTTCTGGCTCAGAAAACGGGACCCGTCAACATGGTCACCAGGACCCCGAGGAGGCGGGCTCAAACAGGAAACGAGCAGTCTCTCCCCCGGCTCTGAGAGTTCCAAGTGCTCCGAGAAAATCTGAATCCCGAATCAGCCCCATCAGAGGAAGGATGGAAAGACAAAATGGCCTGGAAAAGTGCAGGAGAGATGAGGTGTTCTGGGTTTCATCAGGGTCCTCCCTGTTCCCCAGGGGAAAAAAAAAGACCATTTTAAAACTTGCACCCAAACCACTATTAGAGAGAACTCACCGTTTGTTTTCATTTTCCCTCTTCCACTCCCTCCGGCACCTTGCGGAAAAGACCAGACCCGCCCAACGTGATGATCGTAAAAATGTCTTCAAGTTCATGAGCAGTTCAGCCCTTTCCTTGTTGGGGATAAGGCCCCGTGTGTCCCCACAGCATCCCGGCAGGCAGGCGGGCTTTGGGTCACCCTGGAGAAACTGAGGCCCACCGAGCAAAATCCTCCGGGGACCCGGCCGTTGACCAGACGGCGCGAAGGCCAGGCCGCTGACACGGAGGGCGCTGGCCGTCTGCTTATGGGCGTCCCCATGAAGGAGAGGCCAAGGGCACCTTTCACGGCCAACTCGCCAAAGCCCTGTTACTTCTGGTCACGACAGGGCGTTTGACCCCAGTGGATTCTGGAAAACACTTCGGCCGAGCACAGACCCCAACTGGCGCTTTGGGCCACCAAGGAGAGCACGTCCTCTTTCGAAGAGCGGGAGGCGTCAGACAGGGCAGACTATGGGGAGGGGAGCGGAGCGGAGGTTTAGAGATGACCCACTTGGTGGTGGAAGGTCGAGGGGGACAAGTCACAGGATCATCATGGGAAGAAGTGGGCGAAATGAGACAAATAAAGAAAAAGAACTGTGGGAAAGCAAACGCACGTCCTGTTTAACACGGCGGATTAACCGATGCCTGTATTTATTTATGGTTTTTGCCCAAAGCTCAGCGAAAGAATTTTAATGGTTTTATTCACGATAACGCAGGGGACAGGAGGAGCGGCAGGAGCGGGCAGGACGTTTCGGCACGTGCGTGGAAGGCAGGGCGCAGGTGAAGAGCTGGTGAGGGCTGAGTGGGACTGTAGGTGGGGATGCTGAGGGGTGAGGGGGCCCCCCGGGAAGGGTCCCTGCCCCGGCAACTGAGCAGTAGACTGCGGATGCTCTGGGTGTGGGGACCCAGGCACCACCGATGACTACCCGGGGAGCGGGCTGCAGGCAGGGGTCCTGGAAAATCCCTTCGCTGTGGCACCCCTCCATCACCTGCTCCATCATAGTCAGGAGCCAGGTGCGGGCGACCTTCCCCGGCAGGGGTGAAGAATGCTGCTCAGAGTCCACAGAGCCCGCCACATGCTCAGCGGGTCCAGTTATAACACCTCTGTCGTCGCTGTGAAGGGACAGTCAAGCATCGCCAGAAATTTGACGGAAAAAAAAAATCAAATAGAAAAAATTAACTTAGAGGAAATCATCTATGAAAATGAAGGGAGCGGAAATAAACTTAAAAACATAAACACGAATATCCTTGGAGAGGTAAGCGAAACAGGAGCGGGATGGACATGGATACAGACAAAGAGTAAAGAACAGCTCTCAGAACTGAAATAAAACACGGTTTCTATGAAGAAACAGCTGGTGGACAGAGCTGTGGGGGTGCAGGCTCTGGCGGGGGGTGTGGCACTGGGCGAGGCTGGCCACGCAGCCGGGACGGGCCACGCTGGGGTCGGCTTGCCTCTTAGGGGCACCAGCAGCAGTGCGACCCGCCCGCGTGCACGAAGATTCACGCTGTGCCCCACAGGGACAGCCGCTGAAGCCTGTGTGGACACCTGCCCTTGCTGTCCAGAACAGCGACACACGACGAAATGGCAAAGGTGCTCGCCCGCCAAGTCACAGCCAAACCAGACAAAAAGGACGGGGTCTCAGCAAACAGCACGGTGGTACAGCGACAAGCTTACAGAGAAATGACACATTTTAACACTTTTCAAATATATTACAGGAAGGGAAAAGTAAAGGCGAACCCTGTCTCCTGAAGTGGAAAGTTAAGAAAAAAAAAAACAATGCGTTTTTTCAAGGTTTCCGTCTACCATTTTTGCTGAGGACTCTTCCCGTTGGTGTTCCGTGAACACCCCGCACGCCCCCCGTGTGACACACGTGGATGACAAGGCAGATTGGGAGAAGGTGAACACTCACCTGGCACCTCGCAAGGGCTGTTTCTTTAGGGGAGTCTGGTCTGGCGTTGTATCCTCTGGGCCACGTTAGGTGTTGGCAGATGTCACGGAGGGACAGGAGCCATCGTGTGAGAAGTCACAGAGTACAGAGCCCCTTGAGAATTTTCAAAAGAGAGGGTCTGGCCGTCTTTTCAGAGAGATGACCTAGGGCCTGATTCCAGACTGTCCACCTTGGGATCAACATGTGGGAAGATACTGGAACACGTCATCGAATAATCGACTTGCTATCGGCCAGAGGGCGGAAGGCACCAGGGAGGAACCGACACACACCTCTGAACAGGTAAACGTGATTGGCGCCATTCAGAGCCCACTCCCAGTCGTGAGGGTGCAGGGGGAGCTGGAGACGGGCCGGGGGCGCAAGCACTGTGGGTCCCAGGGCTTCTGCTACTGTGACAAGAACCACCATGGAGTATTGTGATACGTCCTTAAGTCTGTGGAAATAGTGCGTTTAGACACAATGCCAATTCCAGCAAATCTTCCCCAGTGCGGAGGGTGAATGGTGCACACACGCGATAGGCTCCGACATCCAGCAAGACTGCCCGGATGGCTGGCGCAGACGGCTCTGCAGCCACGGGCACCGTTTCCAGATGCCTGAAAATCCAAATCCAGCCACAGCAATCAAGAGACGAAGGCAAGTGTGTGAGGACGGCCCTGGAGTATTTTTATTATTCTGTTTCATCACAGTAAAAAATGGCTAACATTTCTTGAAAGTTTCATCTACCAAGTAAAGTTCTAAACACTTAAATCTTTTCACTCACATAACCTGGGTAACAACCTCTGAAGGTGGGAGTTTTACTGTCTCCACTTTACAAATGGGGAACCCGAGGCCCTGAGAATTGAAACGCCGTGTCCAGGATCACACCACGAATGAGAAGCCGACAGGAAGCCGTTAGCTGGGACTCAAGAATGCAGTGTCCTTTCTGTTCTGTAATGTTTCTCGAATTTCTCATCACGTGAACTGTTCACGTATCCAAGTAAATATAATTCAAAGTAACATTTTGTGCTAGATCAAATAGTACACTTGCTTTTACTCACTTCTAGCATAAAAAAGTAACCGGCATCGGAGAAAATGGAAGGCATTTTTATAGGAGACACACACAAAGTTAAGACATTGAAACCTCGGCCTTTGTAATCTTGTTTTTTCCTGCCCGTGGGAGGATGCAGGCAGCTGCAGCTTCAGGAGGAGGACAGCCTGCCCGGGAGGGAGCTTCCTGAACCTGGACGCAGAGACTCCCGTGAGGGGTTACGGGGCAGGTGCCGGCGGCCGGGCGGCAGGAAATGCAGCGGCCGGCCGAGGACGAAGCAGCGCCCGAGGGAGAGGTCAGGAGGGCTGGGAGCACCTCCCCGGCCTCTCCTGCCAGGGTCCCCGCGTCCTCTGCATGTCACTGTGTGGTCTCCTGTGCTGGAGTTTCTAAGCTGCCTGGGTAGGTGAGCCGCCCCTCAGGGCTGCAGGGCCCTTTCCGTCTGCAGGTGCGAGCCTGGCTGTCCTCCAGGCTGGACAGGGGGCTGGTGGATGCACACGACGCCCTCGGGCGACTTTCTGAGACCCACAGCCAGAGACCACAGCCAGACGAGACTTTGCTTCTCTCCGTTTGTCACATTTTATAAGAAAGCTTGATGTAAAATGAAGAAGGCACTCGCTCCTGGGCCAATGTTATGCTTCCACGAGGCTCTGGTCACAAACGGAAGCTTCTGGAACACGCAGGATAGGTAGAGTTAGATGAAGGCAGATGCCCGCCATTGTCCACTGCTAAAACCCTGCTGTAGCATCGCTGCCTGTGGCCGGCCCTCTGCCTGGACGGGCAGGCGGCTGGACCAGCGGCGCAGTGGGTGCTGCATCATGTCAAATTGGTACTAGAGAGGCCGAATCTCAAAGAATGTCCTTTGAACATAGTATATACGCTCTTTTTTTTTTTTAGAGACCTAATAGTAAAATGTGGAGTTTGACACTAACATGAGGAAAGCGTTGATAACCCTAAGTGCCAATTTCGAGGGATGACCTGGTCTCAGCCACACGGGGAACACAGACGAGAGAAAAACAAACGGAGCCTCCGGACCCGCGGACCTAGGACAAAAGACTGAGCGTTTGTCATTAGAGTCCCAGAAGACGGAGAGAAAGGCCGGGTACAAAAGTATTCAAAAGGATGTGGATGAAACGCTCCCAAATTTAGGAAAAGACACAAACAGAAAAGTGAGCCCCTAACAGTATACACCCCACAACCACACCCTAAGATGCCTCCTGATGAAACTCCCCCACGAGGGGTTCATACTGCTCGGCGGTACTGACATTTCATTTTTTTATATCAGAGAATGAAACAATGATATAAACAGTTTCCATTTAAGACAGAATATTCTAATGTTGCATATCTAAGAGCATATGAACTAATGTGTGCGACAGTTAGTGGCCACATAAAACATAAATGATATAAAAACAAACTGCTTGGTTTTTAAAGAACGACATGCAGAAGCTCCGAGCAGGCCGTGACTGTGCCCGTGTGGCTTCGCTGTGGCAGCAGAGGCTAAGCGCCCACCTACCTTGTAGCACGTGTGACGAGCCGAAACCAAGCAGCACGCAGTGTCTCAGTTCAAAATGTTTGTCAGCAAATCGCGCTTTCATCGCATAATTATTTAGAAATAAGTGAGGTGGGGAACTCCACTGTCTGAGCGGGCACAGGTGACCGTGTCTTTACACGCGCCATGGCAATGATCGATGCCCGCGGTGACGGTGCTCTCTAGTGCGTGCTGATCGAAACACACCGCTTCGTCACGCACCACGCAAAAGTGACCGTGTGATTGCAAAGCTCTCCGGGGATGCTGGGGTTCGCTCTCTCCGCGCGGGGAGTTTGCAAGGCCGGCGGAGGGCTGGGGAGTCGCGGGCGGGTGTCTGTGGCGGCTTCTACCCCACCGCGTGTGCTCCGTCCGCCATCTCCCTCCGTAAGGAAGCGCTCTGATCGAGTCACGATGTCCACCAGGGGGTTCGAGCCAATGCCCAGCCTTCGCCCCAACCCCAGAAAAACGCCTCCTCCTGCGCCCTGGTGAGGACGGGCCGCAGGGCCGGGAGGGCGGACGTGAGGGGCGTGGACGGATGGGCCACCAACGGAGCCAGCTTCGTCTGCAGGGGTCAACGTTGCTGGTTTAGAAAAGTGTGCGTTTATCGAGGCCGATGACGCGGCATCTGCGCAAGCAGAGGCGGGGTTGGTTTAGGCTGGGGAGGCGGTGACTGCACTGAGGTCACCCGACAGCCCTGTCCCCATTCGGTTCTGCACAGATTCACAAGAGGCCTGGGCGACCTGCCGGGCGGGTGCTTAATCACACTTCACGTCAACATGCGCTGAGCAGGGCGGAGCGACCTGCCACCTCCTCGTCCACCTTCCGCTGTGGGTTCTCGGTGAGCTCTCTTCTGTCTGTGCCCCGTGTCCTCATCTGAGGAGTGGGGTTAGTGACAGCACTTGCCTTTGTCATAAGAGCAGAAAACAGGTTAACAGTACCGAGAACAGCGGCTGTCACATGCCAAGTACTGTGGAGTGTCTGTCACATAAAATAAACACAGCAGACCTGGCCCTGTTTACCTCTCAGGGAGCTAAGGACGTGAGGGCGTCTGGACTCAGCCCGGTGTGTCTGGCAGGTGGTTGCCGGGGACGGAGGTCTTTCCCTGACTCCTACCTCTGACTTTGCTGTCCCCTTTACCGTGACACAAACTGAACACCAGTGTGAGCTGAAACTGGCATGGAGAAAACAGACCATCTCTGGAGAGAAGCAGCTCCGAGGTGGGCGGGCGGAGCAGGCAGGTGTCACAGCCCTGAGGTGTCGCTGGGGCTCAGCCTTGGTTACGGGCTGATGGGAAACACTTACAAGCCTCGCGGGCCCTGGAATGAGCCGCTGGGGTCGGCTGCCCTGCCCTGCCAGGCGTCAAGGGGTCTCCATCCCACCCGGTGAGAGTTTCTGGGGAATCTGTGCCGTGGGTGGGGGGATAGCGCAGCCATCGATCGCTGCCCTCCTGTCTGTGCAGGGTGGATGCGATGACCGTGGCTCTAACGACAACTCCTCATGTTCTAGAAGGAGCCGCCATTGGCCAGCCCCTCCCCTGTCCAGACAAAACGCTTTTCCCATGATGCGTCCTCAGCCGCCACTTCTCCACGCATTAATGAAACAGCAACACGCATTGATGGGCCACCATTATCCATCTGCTCAAGCTCTGTCCGAATTCTCAGCTTCTCCGGCCTCTGTGTGTCCTTACAAACTGTGTTCGTCATCAGAATTTCCGATGATGAAAAGGTTAATGCTAATGGCGGGGTGGGTGGACGCAGGGAGGGGCCACTGTCCTAGGAAGCGCTGTGTGTTTCCCACTGGTTTTGCCAAAATTCCTGTGGATGCCGAGGCCTCTCCCCGGTGCTTGGAGTGGTTCTGGAAGCCAAGCGGGTTTCCACAGCTTCTTTCCCACCCCATCCCCTGGGAAGGGTGGGGACGTCGTAGATCTTCCGATGCGCTTGGAACTGCATGTTTGCACTGCTCAGCTCTCAACTGAGATGTAAAATCTTTGTACTAACGTTGAAAAATATGCCACTTAAATATTTTGAAACATACCCAAAGAATCCGCGTTGAAAGAAAAACCACCATCCTGCCAGTGGCTAAAATGAAGCGGTGTCTCCTGCAGGGGCCGTAGGTCCAAAAGCGAACCTCGGTCTTCAACGCCTCGGTTTCTATTTACGTTTGCCGTTGAGTACCATTGTGACACCCGTGACGCCGTGACACCCGTGCTTGGAGCCTCTGCAGGCCTCACACCCAGCCGACCTGCCGGGAACCCGTTAAAACGTCACACCTATGAGCTTGCTCGGGAAAAGCGAATTCCCAAAAGCGCTTCGCTTCGCTTTTAGCGTTTTAGGGTGGGTTCCGGGGCTGCGCAGCTGGCTCCTGGCCTGGGGATGGGGACGGAGAACCTCCACGTTCCACTCCACTGCTCACCGCAGCACCCCGGGGGCTGGCGGAGCAGCTCCAGGGCGTCCAGCTGCACGGCCCAGGCCCCGAAGCTCGGGGGGGAACACTGGACGGCGCAGGTCAGCAGCAGCGCGCGCTGTCCCTTCTGGCGGCAGAAGCTCACACGGAGTGGCTGGTGTCCTTGTGTCCTAAGCGAGATCTTGCCCCGGTCCTGTCTAGGTCCAGGGCAGTCCCCGCCCCCCGCACCCGGAGGCAGAATGGAGCATCCCCGGGGGCGGGGCCAGGTGTCCTGGGGTGTGGCCGCCCCGCGTTCGCGTGCGCGCTCCCCGCGCCCACGGCCTTTCTGGGGAGCGCTGCCCGACGCCTTCTCTTTAAATACTCTTCGTGATGCTGTGGAAACACTCGGTTTGATGAAAAGTTAAAAAGCGCTCGTAATCCCACACGCCTGGGAGACTTTCTCGCTGTTTTCTGTTTTCTCCTCTGTCCCCCGCGGCCGCTGTGACAAGGTGCGTGGACTGGCCGGCGAGGAGCAACGGCCGTTTCGTGCCTCGCGGAAGCGGAGGCCGGCAGCGCGGGGCGCGGGGCGCGGGGCACGGGCGTCAGCGGGCGCGGCCTCTCCCTGCTTGTCCTCTGCGGACACAGCGCTCCGGGCCCAAACCTGACGCGCGCGCTGGGCTGGGGGGACCGGGCCGGTCTGAGGGTCCATGTCGGCCGGTCCAGCGCCTCGGTGGTGGCCGTACACGGCGAGGCGGATGCCCGCACGGGGTTCGCGGAGCAGGCGGCAGCTTGTCGTCTCCCTGGCAACGTCGCTGTGGTTCTCACGTCGGACACACCGCGGTGCCGGCCGTCTGTGAAAGTGGGCAGCTGGAAGGGGCCGCAGGGGCTCTCGTCAGCAGAGGCGCCAGATGTGGCACCGGAACTTTGCGATTTTTAATCCGACCGCTCAGAGGCCTCTAAAACTTGTTCCCTGTTTGCAGACCCTGGGCCTGCTTCATGACATGGCACGTGAGCTGCCCCGGTTAAGGATCTGTCAGCGCCCCTCCTGGGCCGTGGTGGGGGACGCCAGCCTCAGCAAGCAGCCTCTCACCTCCCTGCCGGCCGCTGTCCCCCGCGTGGAGTCCATCTCTCCCCTAGAGCAAAGTCTGTGGACCCCACCTCCAAGTCTCTCGTGCGGATCTGCCTGAAACCTGTTTACTCCATTGTACGGGTGGCTTCTGATGGTCACACATTTCTGGAACCCAGTAATGAAACGAAGCCTGAGCGTGGAGCATCAGGGATGCAGGCCCTGGGGTCCCGTTTCGAGGGGCGCAGGCCCCAGGGTCCTGGTTTGGGAGGGGACAATGCAGCCCAGGTGCCTCCAGCATGTCCACAGGGGACCCCAGGCTCCGCCGCACTTTGAGAAGCACGGACGAGGTGGCAAAGGCTGGGCTTCCGTGCGCGTCCTCTGAGATGGCCCGTGTCACTGCCCAGGTGGGTCTCGGCACCCCATCATTCCTGCCTCTTCAAGCAGGCTGATGGCACCCCGCCTGCTGTGACGAGTCAGCAAGGAGGGGGCGCTCCTCTCAGGGGCCCCCGTGGCCCTTCTGTCTGCACATCGCCGTGTCCTCCTGTCACACACAGTCCGTGAGCGCTTCTCAAGCGGGGCCGAGAAGGAAACGAGAAGGGATCCCCGCTCGCTAACGGGTCGGAGGCCTCCACTTGCTGGTTCTTGATTCCACGAGTGCCAGGTCACAGCATCGCCGAGAGAAAGCACGTGCTCTGTGTCCACCAGCACTGATTTCGGAGAGGCCGTGACTCCTCGTAGTGTCCAAGATGATTCACACGTGAGTAAACGATGGCATCGTGCTGGGCTGGCAGCTCGTCTTTCTCCAGTCCGTGGTTTTGCCCAAACTGCCGCTGACCGCCCCGAATAAATGGACACGGCCACGCCGTCCTGGACACGCCCGCCCGGCCCACACCACAGACCCCACACCGCTCACTCGGTTCCCCGTGGCCCCTCCACACACTACACCCGCAAAGCCCCTGCCGTGACGACCAAATGGCATGGCCGTCTTTGCCCTGCTGTGTGTCCCACCTGGAACCGTACAGGGCGCCGGTCCCAGGGGCGGAGGTGACCGGGGATCTGCGGGAGAATCGCAAACGGCAGCCCAGCCTGCTGTCCAGGGTTAGGGGTTCTGAGAATCCGCACCCCTGTGGACTCGGACATGCAACCCCGGACCCCTTCCGCTGTTTGAAAGAGGACCAGGGAAGGCGGCATTTAGAACTCGTCGCGGTTTCGCTAATTTGCCAAAAGGTTGGTGCCGAGACAGCAGAGTGATGGTGTTCGCCTTGGGGCGTCCTGGCTGGGGGGCCGCGTACAGGAGCCGGGGGGTGCTCACGCGGCGGGGCCATGCCCAGCTCCCCCTGGCCGGCCGGCTTCCTGTGTCTTCGTTTCTGTGGCGGCGAAGCAGGGTGACACCTGTGCGCACAGGCCCTTCCCGATTCTCACGACACGCAGATTGAACCTGGCGAGCGCGTGGGCCCAGCTGGATCACTGGACGGTGGCCGCGCTGTCCTCACGCCCCCACAGGCCTCGCCTACGGCCAGGCACCCACGGCCGGGACCCTCCTTTTCAGTTTTGTTTGGAGAGCCTGGCGCTTTGAGGTGTTGTTTTGTTCTACTCTCTAGGGGGCAAGCAAGGGTTACGTATTGTCTTTAGAGTCCGGATGATCCCGAAGGGGTTGAACTTTGTGGGGGGGCGTCCCATGATGTGATAGGACAGCATCTCAGCTCACATGGTTCTCGCCGGACTGTGCTGCCCTCACGAGCTCTTTGCTTCCGCACTCGGCCATGACTGTCATCGTCGCACCTCCAGGGGGGTCACTAGGCAACATGCTGCTGTCACAAGGGTAAGGCTGCCCCAAGGGATTCCTACTTCCCGCTCCCCCACGGCCGGCCCGTTTGCAAGCCACTCGCTCTGGGCAGGGGGAGGCAGGGGGAGGCAGGGCCAGCGAGGACGCCATCTCCTGGGTGCCGGGAGGGTGCACGGTGCAGGCGGAGGCGGCAAGCCCCGAGTCACCGCTGCTTCAGAACGGGCGGGTAATTACGGGGCCGCCTGTTGATTTGTAGGTCGGACTGAGCCAGATGCTCTGCTTACAGCACAGTGACACAGAGGCCTGCCCGCTGGGGCCGGCAGGTCAGAGCCGTCCGAGGAGCTGACGTCGGCAGGTCTCTGCCTCGATGTGCTGCTGACTTACGAGGATGCAGGTTCCACCGGCCACAGATGGTGTCGACCTCGCCGATGAACCCCAGGATCTGGATGTCGCAACTGTGATTTCATTGTCCTAAAAAAAATAGAAATACCAAGAAGTCCTGGAAAAGATACTTTTAAAAACTCAATTTAGGTCAAGTTCATTAAAACACAGCGCGTCCAGCTGCCACCACCCAGCACTCAGCTCTCTTGTGATCCCCGCCGCCCACCAAGTGTGAAAGGGACAGACCACAGGTGGGATGGTCCACTGCTCACCTGAACAGGCCTTTCACATAAAAGAGTCACTTTGGGGAGAATAAGTCCTTGAAATGAAATCGTACAACCCATTGCCCTGGTAAGCACCGTGGGATTAGCGGAAGCAGCATGACTTTTAACAGGTGACCAGAGAGGGCAGAGTCGGGCAGGGGACTGAAGACCGCCCGTGAGTTCGGAGGTGAATAACGACAGAACAGGCGGAGCAGGCAGGCGGGGAAGGAGCTGTGGGAACCGGGAGCGACTCAGCTGGCCCCTGGCTCCTCCGTGTCCTCCGGGTAAAAGGCGCGTGTTCCAGGCAGATCACTGGCGTTTCGTCCCTCGAAGGCCAGGAGCGTCGTGGGGCCCAGGGACGTCCTCGTGGCATCGGGCATCACAGGCCCGTTCCACCTGCCTGAGTTCCTGATGGTCTGACGGGGATGTCCCAGGAGGTGCCCAGGGCTCCCACAGACACCCACGCAGGGGATGGCCGCTGGCCGCCTCCCCTCCCAGCCACCCTCCTGGTCAGTCCACTTCACTGTGCTCAGACTGACCAGGTAGCCCATGTGCTGGGCCTACTGGACCCAGGCTGGGGAGTGGGCCCCGGGCTGGCGAGCTGGGTGGCTCACGGGAGGCCCGAGGTCCCTTCCCTGGGTGCTTGTGTCTGTGTGGGGGCGTGACGTGTCATCCTTAGCTCCTCACCCCTCCCACCTACTGCCCCAGGATTTCCCCACTTTGAGGCCTGCCTGCCCCGCGGGACAGGCTGAGGAAGCCCGTCCCACCAGCCCGTTGAGGATGCCCCGCCCCCGCCCCCGCCCCCGCAGCCCGTCCCTGGGGACCTCCGGCTCCTACCCCGGGTCCATCCTCCGAGCGAAGGCTCAGCCTCTCCTCGGCACTTCTGCTCCCAGTGCCAAGGCCCTAGCTGGGGACGCGAGTGCTGCTGTTTCATGCCAGAGATGAGCTGGGTCTGTGCCGTGAACTGTGTCCACGTCACCAAGAACACGGGCCACTGCAGCAGATGGGAAAGAGGTGTGTGCGATCTGGGGGGACGCTGCTATCCCCGGATGCGTGTGCTATCACTGGAGGGCTCCCGGCGATGCCCCGATGCCCACCGCGAAGAGTCTGGGTTAAACGTGTCACCCACGAAAAAAGGACGGCACGGCCAACCCCTAAGACAAGCAGACGTGTTCAGCTGTGAAAAGCTAAACTAAATGTCAGATTTTGTATTTGTCACATGGGTCATACTTGATCCTTTAGTGATGAAAAAGTGTTGATTCATTTTTACTGCAAAACAAATGCACTTTTTTTGAGCGCTGGCTGACAAGCTGGAGCTTGGATGGCGGAAGCTGGAGCCACCCAACCACCAGGCGGATGGAGGTTTATCGGAGCTCATGGACGCGCTGGGTCAGTTTCGGCGTCAGTGGCAAGGGATCCACCTTCTGATGCCAGCCCTGGATTAATTGCTCGCTCACCAAAAGCGCCACCTGCCGTCACTGCCTAGAGCACACCCGTGAGCTGGGAGCTTGGTGGAAACGCAGGTCGGGGAAAATGAGAAGCAAAGCGGAAGGGCCGAGGGAGGCGCTCAGAGCTCTCTTTCTTCCTCCTTGTCAGTCGGCCCGTCATGGGGCTTCCGTCCACCGGCGAACCCCTGTGCGGAGCACGTCAAACGCTCCCCGGACGCTGTGCGTCCCCAGTGCCAGCCGCACTGTCAGCAAGGCCTGGTGATGCCTGGGAAACGCAAACGGACATCTTGCCTCCGCTTCCAGCCTTGGCCATCAGCTGCCCGCCCTGGAATCACACCTGGCCAAGGCCAAGTGCTCTGGCCCACGAGTGTGACCTGCAGGAAGCTGTTTGAGGACGAGTGTCACCGGGCCACATGTAGCCTCCGAGAAGAAAGCACGGGCAGATAGAACGTGCCAGTGTGGGCAAAGGACAGCTCCAAGGACAGGTCCTGTCCACCCATCGCTGGCCAGAGGGCCTCCTCGGCACCCCGCCCCCAGGGGGACCCAGGGCCCCTGTCGCCTCTTCACAGCACCCAGCTCGGACTCGAAGGCCAGCGATCTGTGTGGCGGTGAGCCCTGGGGCTTCTCTCTCCTCACCTCTGTCCACATGACACATATCACGTGGAGGTGCTCCTGGGTGAGGGGCTCGGGGACATATTGGGCCAGCCGCATACGTGGAGCAGCCCTGTTCCCTGCCGGTCCTACCTCCCAGCTCTGATGACAAGATTCTGTGCTTCAAATGTAAATGTTTGGTCAGCAGGTTCTTTTCAGTAGTTTAGCCTCAAAATAGACTTATGTCATTTACTTCTAACTTGACCTTGAGCTTCCTGTGTCTGACTCATAGGTAGGTCGACCACAGCCCCCAGGCAGCTGTGACCAGTCAGCTGTCACAGCCGCCAGGCACGGGGTTTTCAGCGAGTGATGTCGACAATGATTTTCTCACTGGCACTGAAAGTCTGGCTTCGTAAAGAGTGTCCCTCGTATACGCACAGTGCTAGTATCGAGGTATGGTACGGCGCAGAGCACGGATCTGCACGAGGTTCACGCCCGTGCAGATCCGCGCTCCGTCCTGCTCCGCAGGATCAGGATGTCCGGGGGGGCTACTTTTTAATTCGACAAGTGTTTCATGCAGACGACGACACTAGGCGCTTCGGGATCTCCCAGCTCTCAAACTCGCCTCCTGGTGGGGAAGCTGCTCCCTTGGATAATGAGTGTCTTCTTTCGGAATGTAATTTCTGGGGGAAAGCATTTTTAGTCCTGGCCACAAACCAGCCCCAACCACCGGCACTGCTCTCAAGGAAGTGTCGTCTCACAGGGTAGTTTTGAGGCTGTATTCTCGTGATGTGAATTCATGCCGGTGGGGCAAATGTCATGGTGCCCGGCTGGTCACACTGATAAAATGTACGTATAAAATGGTAAAACGAGAGCCAGGGTCAAGGACTGAATGAGCGAGAGCGAGGGGGGCTGGGAGGCAAGTCGCGACGTTAGGACAAAAGCCGCAACCTCCCCCCCGCCCCCGGGGACTGCGCCCGATGATGCCTGAGGAGGGGCGTGTGCAGCCGTGAGGACCCTCCAGACGCCCACAGCACCCGCGACTTTCCATCGGCTGGAAGAGCGAGGAAGGAAACAGGTGCCAAACTTCCAGTCCAGTGGCCAAATGTCCTGAAATGACCAGTTTTGCAGCAGGAATGTTTCAACGCGCTAAGACTTGTGATGGGTTTAAGTGGAAGAGACAATGATTTTTCCTTTTCCCAGAGTGAAAAGGCATGAAAATGCAGTGGGGCGAACTGCAGGGGGCGTGCTATCCCCTCACACGCCCTTAGAGCCCCGAGGACTGTGGGGTGGGCGGGACTGTGCCCCACGTGTTCCACCGGAGGTCTGGGCACTGTCACAAATGTCCCTTTCGTCGTAACTCGCCCGGCAGTGGACTCAGCCAGAGTGTCATGCGTTCCCAGGGCAGGTCCTTCCTTGGCGTGGGTTCCAGGCTCGGGGGGAGGCGGGGTGCGCGGCACGGGGACCTGGGGCAGCAGGAGCCACATCGTGGATTCGGCCTCGTCGCCTTCCGTTCTCGCGTGCACACTGTTGCCTTCGACCCCGAACCGCGCTGACGCCTTCGTCTCAACCGTACATTCCTCCTGTGTCCAGGTTCTTCAGACTTGGCTGACAGAGAGTTTATTCAACGCTGATGTCTTGATGAAAAGCATCTAAACACACAGGTAGTCTCGGAAGGTAACAACAGTGTCTTGTTTTGATTTACGAAAATTATAGTAAAGAGGAATGTAATATTTTTCTCCAATCAAGGTTTTCTGGTTTCAAAAAAAGCAGAGACCACACTTACTCGCTGGGATGTAAGCCAAGCGATCTTTCAAGGGGTAGCAGAAGGAGATCGCTTGTTCCCTCTGAAGACAGGACGTCGGGACCGAGCTGGGAAAGCCAGTCTTATCTTATGCAGCAGCTTCTCCTGCAGGATATTCAAGTGCTGTGTAAATGTTAGTTATCTCGTTGATTCTCATCACACCGCATGAACCAGGGACACTACGTGCGGCCGGTCACCCAACTCCCTGGGCCACACATCTCGGCCACCTTTCACGGCTGTCATCTCCAACACAAAACGTTCTCACCTCCCTGTCGCTCAGAGATGGCACCGAGTTTGTGAAGGATGCAGTCACATTTGGTTCTGTCTCTTTTACTCACCACCTTTGAATTGCTAACCTACGTCTTCCCCTTGTAAACACGTTAATTTAGCAAAATTGGAAAATGAAAATGTAGTTACATAAAACTAAGGGTGAGCCACTGCAACCTCGTGATCACTAAGAGTCACCGTGGATGTCTGGCGTTCCTCTCTCTGGAGATTTCCTAGGTGCATGGGCTCAGGGAGCATCATTCCCTTGAATACTGTATCACGTTCATTAAGATCATTATTTTAATATATTACATGTAATTATTTTCGTGTATATCGTTAGTCTTAACAGTTGAATATCATTTCACTATATGAATGTTCCATAATCAAAGTAACTAAACCCTTATACCCAAACGCTGAGGCTGTTTCAACATTTTTTGCTGGTGTAAACTTCATCCACCCCGGGCAGTCAGCCTGTCCTTAGCCTTCTGAACCATTCTCGGGGGCCAAACAATTATGTAAAAACTACATACTCATATGGAGGTTTTATTTTGTTTCTTTTACAAAAATGGTACTACACCCTGAAATCCACTTTTCTCACTTATAAAAAAAAAAAATACATCATGAAAGTGCTTCCAGAGAATTCTGTAAGTAGCTGTGTAATGTTCCATAGTGTGAAGGTGCCACTAATTGTCCAACCATTTCGCTTGACAGACGTTCAGGTCATCTCTTGATATTTGTCTTACAAGTAATCCCGCACCTGACATCCTTGGACATAGGTACTAGTACATCCATGTGTTTACTTCCACAGGGAAGAGTGAAGATGGAGTCAAACGCATGTCTGTGACGGGCATAGACTCCTCGGATGCACCTCTTAAAGGCACGCAGACCAATGTGTAGAAGAATCCAGACTGCTCTGTCAGGTCCTTTCAGGCAGATATTCTTGCCAGAAATATCTTGTGCGTAAACGTAGACGCAGGAAACTGGTGCTTAGAAAAGCGGTGAGACTGGTTCAAGGTCACTCGGCCACATATTGCAGAGTCAGGACTAGGACCTACATCTCCTGATTCTTTGGCCGGGACGTTGTACATAACAATCAGCTTTTACTGGGGCAGGGGAGCTGCTAAAGAGAAAGGCAAGGAATGTCAGTTAGCTATTGGTGTGTAACAAACAACCCCAAAACTTCGTAACTTAAAACGAGAGCCCTGTTTTTGGTTATGGTTCTATGGGTCGGCAGTCTAGGCTGGACTCTGCTAGGGGGACGTCCTGCTGAGATGGGCTCCCTCGTCCACGCGGTCAGTCATGGGTCAGTGGGGACGCTGCAGCCTGTCTCCTGTGCTCCTCATTCTGCAGGATGCCACCCCTGTGCTTGTCCTCGCGGCAGTGGCCCAGGGAGCGTGGAAGTGTGTACGACCTCCTGAAGCTTAGGCTCAGATCTGGGATGCTGTCAGTGCTGCTACATTTGATGGGAGAAGCTGCAGAGTCACATTGCGAAGGTCACGGACAAAGCCGGATGTGCACCGTCGGAGCCACAGCCGTAGGCCGAAGCTCCCCAGTGTCCCCTCGCTCTGGCAGCTTGGCATTGCTGTTTGGAAGACCACGAATCTGCAGGAGAACAAGTCCTACTCGGAGCGAAATTTCAGAATGTTCTCCCAAGATACCTGAGGCACATTTTGGGCACCACCATGTTAGGTCAGACTTCTTCCCACTTGTAAAAAGAGATTTGTCAGATAAAAATGAACCACCGCGGCCGTCGTAACGCGCTATTAGTGACTCGTCGTGTAGGCAGTTGCTGGTTTACTGCTTTACTGCTCTGTGGGAGACCATGGCCGCTGCACGGAGCACTGTTTGGGGTTTGTGTCCTTTTTTTGTAATATGTCTCTAATTCTCGATCTTACACGAGAAACAAGTGAAGAGGAGGGCTTTGCAGGCCATAAACACAGCGGGCAATAAATGAAGTCGAACACGCACACTTCCTTTGGCATTTCCACGGAGCGCGTCCTGGGAGGCGAGGGTGGGTTGGAGCAGGGCCGCCGGGCCCCCTCGGCGGTTTAACAGGCGGGTGCCGTGGCCTGTGGGTGCACAGACACCCCGCAGGGGCATGGGGCGTGCCAGGGGGAGAACCACCTGTATGTAGACCCTTCGGGCCTCGCCGACCAGAGGATGGATTTGGGATGTGGGCTGAGGGTGAGAGACGGAGCACGCACGTGCTGTTTCTTCTTTCCTGAGTCAGCAGCTCAGCGTGGAAAATGGCCTTCGGTGACAACCCCGTTGGTCCATAATTACAGATCAGCGTGCAGCGGGGACAAACTCAGGTGAACTCCGCTGACTTCCACCGGGGCGTCTCGCGGCGCATCTGAGCCCGCGCTGGCCTCGCATCCGCACCGGCCCTGGGCTCTCGCCGACGTGCTGGGGACTTGGCTGCGCGGGGACAAGCGCCCTGCACTGTGCACCATGGGGACTTGGGGAGGCCGAGGTTATGGTGACACACCTGAGCACGCCAGGAAGAGCCACTGATTCCAGCGAGAAGCGCTTCGGGGACTCTCTGTGCCAGACGGGCCGTGCAGGGAGCGGGGCGCAGGGAGAAGCCGACCGGTTGTTTACTTGGATGGATGAGAAGAAATAGGTCAGCGACTCGTTTCCATAGTGACTCATTGAAATAAGACAAACTGACACCAATACCGAGTTATTCTCCTATTCAAGCCCTTTTAAAAGGTCACTTTTAGCTGAGTTGGTTCCTGAATGTAAATAAGAAGCTCAAGTTATCTTTCTCAATAATTCTGTTTTGCCGCTTGCAAATGAAACGTTTTCTAAATCACAAAATTAAAAGAATCTACATTCATGCCACAGTGGTTTGTGGGTTCAAACAGAACATGCGTTTTACATAGAGGGATTACGCTCAAAGAACTTCCGATTTAATTCTAGTTCTTAAAGTAACATTTTTGCTTTATCCCAAACTATAGGTTATGTGTGTGCAGTTGGTGACCAACACAGCCATATGACAAGAGTCTGGGTTAGGGACTTCAGCTGCATTGCTGGATGATCAGTTTGATTAGAACTTTAACTCCGAGAGCGAGGTCGGGCATGGGGCAGGGGACACAGCTGTGCATCGGGGGTCTGGTCATTCTGGCTATTTTAACCATCACGTGAATTGCTGCCCGATGACACCTTCTGAAGTGGTCACTGTCCATCTTCAAGGCAGCTGAACTGTCCTGACCCACCACAGGCGGCCAGGGTCAGTGGCACATGTGGATCCAGCTTCCCAGTTGAGTGAAAGGGAGACACGGCCACCGCTGGGCCGTGCGCCCGGGAACGTGGGTGTGCAGGGTCTCCCTCTGCAGGTCGGGTGTCCGTGGGGACTGCTTCCTCCGCTCAGCTCTTGACCTTGGCAAACGCAAAGTGGGGCAGTCGTGGGACCTGGATAACAGCCCTCCCATTTGTTCAGCCTCGAGTGGCAGAGGAGGCAGGAGGCTGCCCCATGAGCGGGTGGTCAGGCCATGTGCCCGTGTGAGCGCGAGTGTACTTACGTGCGTACGGATGTGGTGTGTGTGTACGTGAGTATGAGCGAGAGTCCGTGCTGTCCAGAAGTGCGCCCCTG
The DNA here is from genome assembly GCF_902729225.1 of Pteropus medius. Classification (NCBI taxonomy): domain Eukaryota; kingdom Metazoa; phylum Chordata; class Mammalia; order Chiroptera; family Pteropodidae; genus Pteropus; species Pteropus medius. The sequence continues at coordinate 1,619,848 of NW_024340849.1, read as the reverse complement.
TGAGGAAAGCAGCAGGTCGGTGGCGGGAGGGTGACTCCTTCAGCACAGGTGACCCCACTGACCCGGGCTGCTGTGCTCCCTCCCGTGGCCTGCCTTACAGCAATTTTGCTTCTACTTAGTGTCTGCACGGCTCTGTCAATGGGAGAAAAAGAAGGAAAGGATTTCTAGAGCAAGGTGGGGTGGTGGGGGGAGTTGAACCTTTTGGCTAAAATTAGGTGAGGAGATTATCACTGGATCAGCATAAAAGGAAAGAGCTTAAGTGATTGGCTCCGCTCCTGTCCGAGGTCAAGGATCCCGTTTCCTGTTTCTCTAGCACAACCGTTTGTCAACTCGATGTATTTTTTCTTTGGGCGCTTATTTTCTCTTAGCACAGCAGACACACGTATCCCAGAGCTAGTGCAAGACGATGATGAGGCCGCAGCGGAACAGCACTTTGCAGAGTAAAAACTCCAGCCTCCTGCACAGCGAAGCTAATCTTCTGTTTTCAAGGCTGGAGACTGTTCAGTCACCTGCAGCCGGGCTCGGCCCCACCTCCTGTACGTCCCCGGCACCTGCTTTATTCTCCTGGAGTGTGTGGTCACTGCCTGCACGGCCACTCTGAGAGGAGCCTTCTCCCCTGTATCTGGTTAGAAATACAGCAGGCACAGTTCAAGTTATTGAAAAGTTGTAATCCAGTACAGTCCGTCTCTTTTCTCAAATGACTGATTCACAAAGCAAATTCAAGAATAATTAGAGATAAACCTGACGAGAAAAAAATGAAAAACGAAGGAAGAAATAAGACAAGGAAATAAATATATAGGTGAATGTGTATCTGTGTTTGGTATAATGGTAAAATAAAAATATACAATAGAAAGTAAAGATATTTGACTTCTGAAGCTTTTAAACTTCTATATGCCAGAAAAACACATAGGTAAAATCTAAGAGCCAATGACCAAATAGAACTATGTATCAAAATTATGTCAGTATTAATATTAAATTTTAAGAATCCCATGCAAATTAAGAATAATAAACATCTTAATAGAAAAACAAGCAAATAACATAACCAACAATAGATAGGGGAGGAAGGAGAAAAAATCAATAGACATACGAACAATTTTGAATTCTCTGATCAAGGAAACGCATATTAAAATAATAATGAGCACAGCTAGTTCCAACCCGTCTCCAATGAGAGGAGCAAGGGTTCCTGGAAGACATGACAAACTTTAGGAAAAACAAGAGAAATTTAGGTCTCAAATAAGAATGAAAAAAAAAAGCATATGTTTAAAAATAATATCCAGAAGACACGACCAAATGTGACATGGATGACATGTATTTGTGTGCTGCTCAAGTATTCTGTTAGATCATAACATTCGAAAAGAGTCACAGCTAAATAAATATCACTCTGCTGAAACAGCAGACGAAGTCTTGGGCCACATTCTCAGGCTGTGGGTGTCTACGTCAACTGCAGTTGGTTCCGTCTTGGAGGGCGGACTGCAGCAGCCTCACGGGCACTGCGGCTGGCGTGCAGAGACGGCCCCTGCACACAGGGCCCAGGCCTCCCCGGCCCCTGGCACAGCCTTTTCTACAAGCGATGGGAAGCTCCATTTCCTTATAAGCACAGGGACTTAAAAGGGCTCACTTCGGATGCATTTGTCTCTTATTCCAAAGTCTTTAAACACGCGCAAGTTAAAAATAGGGGACATTAAAGTTTGTATGTTCCTGCTTCTAAGGAAAGGACGGGGACTGGCTTTTCCTACAGATCAAGTCCCCAGCATCCAAAATCAACACCTTTCACTTTTCTCCATTTTTGATTTCCATCGTGCCCGACTGATGGTAGACAAGGAAGTGATTGAAATAATTTATACTAAGGTGTGAATTGTCTGTTGCTGCCCCATCCTGTGATCCTTCTCGCAGGCAACTTCGCAACCTAAAAGAGTCAGGTGAATCCGAAGGGTATTTAAAGGCCAGAGTTCCACCCCTTTAAAGAATTATACCACGTAGGCAGGTCACGGGCAGGTCGGTAGCCTGTAGCTAGCTACTTCTTCTGCATGGAGACAGTATCGTTGATGCTATAGAGCTGTAATTTGCAAACTTTTGCTGGCGCACTTCCAGCAAAGAAAAAATGAACAGCAGCCCAAATAATTTATTGATTTCACATAGATATATGCACAATATCCGCACTAATATGCTTTTACTATAAACATGCAATTTTAAAGGGTGTGATAAAAATAAACAATATTTTAGACTATTTTGTCGTAACTTTAAAAACACATATTTTTTTTTTGTTTGCTCCAACTTGTGTTTGAGTGCAGAGGAAGAATAAAGTGCTTCTCACATGTAAACTGCATACATACACCAAACGCTGAAAGAAAGCCAGAGAGTGCCTCTCTCTTCAGGGCTATTTGTCCCCACCCGACAGGAATGCTGGGGGAGGGGGGAGGGGATCAGTGTACAGTGCTAAAGTTTGTTTTTTATTGGATTAAAAAGAGAGAGAAAAGTTCTAGTGGCTTCTTCCTGCACCCCGGTGAATTATCTTCACGGTGCATTCGCTGATCTGTGTGTCTATTTAAAATGAGAACAGGCTCAGATCCAGGGTTCATGGAACTCGGGACTGTTACAATAGCTGAGGAGAGGAAACTTTAAGAAAAATACAAAAAAAACCCCACTTACTTTTGCAACTTTTACAAACCCTGTGATCCCGGGAAGGCACGGTTTGAGCCCAGCCCAGGCTGTGGGGGTCTCCTCGCTGGGAGAGGCTGCGCCTGAAAGGGAGCAAGCTGGGGAAGGAGCGTCCTTTGCCAAAGGCTGCTTAGTGGCCTGGAATTTCGATTTCCCTCCCTGGTTGGGTCCCCTTCAACGGCCCTCCCTCTCAGAAAGTGCTGCCCCTGTGCTAAACCGTTCCACGCACAGTCCATGCGGCACAGTGCAGACGGAGGTCTGGTGCTGACAGCGGAGGCAAAGGTTTGCACAGCATCACAGTCATCCACCGCGGCGGCTGCTTCTCTTCTCCCTCCTCAAACTCGAGCTGAGGTTGCAGGAGAGCACGCTCCCGGCTGGAGAAGGATGTGTAGCTCTCTGGTAAAGAACAGGCTGAACTTACTCAAGTCAGTCACACCGTCCGCTCCTGCCATTAAGGGGGGCCCCTTCCCCTGTTCCTTCCTTGCAGGCAAGAAATTTGAGATGAAACTGGTCTTGCAGAAATCTCAGCTGTCTCCCTTTTAAGGCATTGTTTTCGATGTAAGATGGCAAAGGAAAATCTGAGAAAAGGCCGTGGCCAATAGCGGATATTAGGCCCCGAGAACACTGACATGCGGGGTTTGCGGGTGGGTGGGGGATGCGTGCACTTGAAGCGAGGCTTAGTGAAGGGCTCGAGTGTGGGCGCAAATGTGGAAGAAAGTGCGAATACCCGAGAAATTGAATTTGTAACAAGTTCCAAGTCCACTCCCTCCCCTCCTCCTTTTCCGACCTGTGCCCATCGGACAGGAGTGCCTGCCGCCAGGCCGCTGTCCTCACATGCCGGCCCGACGTGTCTTCCATTTCTCTGTTCTCTGAGTGTGGGAGACAGTTGTGGCCAGAGGTGACACGGCGCCAGCGCCGCCTGCCAGGGAGAGCGATCCGCGTCCGCCTGCTTTGCACGCGGGGGTGGGTCCCGGCAGGGACGCGGGCCTCAGGACCATCGCCACGTGCTCCGAACTTCTGGGAAGGCTCTGGCGTCCGGGAAGTGACCCGGGAACCGGCTTCCAGGCCACGCTGCGAGGACCGGCTCTCTGAGTCCGGGCCAGCCAGGATCACCCTGGACCGTCTCGGGCCACCCCGGGCCACGGGAGCGTGCCTGATTTTCCACCCTTTTCTCGGAGCCGTCATTCCCGCGTCCCTTTCCTCTGTGGGGCGGTCAGCATTCCGGGGGCTCCTTGCGACACCCCACAGGCCTGGCCTGGCCGCCGGTCCGGCCTCCCGGCTCGGCCCAGAGCCGCTCGCAGACGGCTTCCTCCCGGGCGCCGCGAGGCTGGCGGAACCGCGGCTTCGTCCACACTCGCATCCGTTGCCCAGCGGCCGCGGCGGCGCCCCGGGGCCGAGGCTCGGTGTTCGGCGCGGCTCTCGCGTCCCGCGGTTCGCGGCCTCCGCGGCGCAGGCGACCCTGCCGGGCAGCAGCAGCCTGTGCGCCGGGCTCCGTGCCGGGGGCCCTGCGGGGCGTCTCTGACGCAGGAACCTGCGCCGCTCAGCTCCCCAGGGCGCGGGCCAGGCGCCTCGGTCACCCGCCCGGCTCCCGGCGGCCACGTGACAGCCGACATGCGGCCACGTTGTCACGCGACCGGTCTACACCACGTGACTCCACGCGCGGCCCGCTGACTGGCTGGCTGCAACCACGTGACTGGCTGCCTTCCCGGCACGTGACCGTCTACGCCCTCTCATTGGCCGGCCGGCGCGGGGAGGTCAGCGCGAGGCGACCAGCCGCGGACGTGCCGGTGGCGACGCGCCCGCCGAGCCATCAGAGGCGACGCGCGCGGACCGTCCCGCGTCCCTTTGGGCAGCGGCGCAGACCCGAGGCCGGTGCAGGCCCGAGGCGGGCGCTCCCCCGGACGCGCCGCGGAGGTCCGGGCCCTGGTCCCCGACAGGGAGGAGCGATTGGAGCCGCCCACGGGGTTTCAGTGAGCCGGTCATCCCTCGGGCCGGCCCGCGGTGTGGACGGGCGTGCCGGGCCGCCAGCAGTTTGGAAGGATTTGTGTATAAAATGGCTCTAGGAAACGTTCCTAGGTGTTGCAAAGTCGTTCCGATGACATGAAAGTGTATCTGTGACCTGGTCTAGTGTGAGCTGCGACGGAAGTGCCACTGCCACGTGCCGAAGCCGGAGCCCGCGTGCAAGGCCAGCGGCGCGGGGTGACCACAGGGCGGGGGTGTCCTCTGCACTGCGTTTCTGCGGGCCGCGTGTCGGCCCGTGGGCAGAGGGAAGAGTAAGCCAGCGACTGCAGAGTCACCACACGTCTAACCATCCGGTGACAACTCCCACAAGGAGCCGCGCAGAGAGGGGCGGGCGGGACCAGAGCTGTCCTGCCTCCCTGAGCCCTCCACAGTCGTGTGCCAGGTCCGCTTTCCGAGTCGCTACGGAGGAGCCACGTGACTGAGTAACTGGCTGACCCTGTGGGGTCTCTGTGAAATCTCTGTCCAGAAGGATAAACCCCTGGATGGGGCCCACTCTCCCCGCAGTCGGATTTAGGGAAGAAGCCAGAGCCTGTGGTTTAGGCGCCACTGCCACCTGGTGGCCACGCCCCCGAATTACAGCTCCGGGGTGGTTTTTCTGCTTTTTTTTTTTGGAAAGCTGAAGGAATTGCTCTCTAAAAGTTGAAAATGTGAGCCTGCAGTTAGGAAGCTTCAGAATGCATGGCAGGAGAAAGGAAGCAGCGAGTGTCCGGGCAGGATGGGGAAGTTGCACATTTCAGGGCTTCCTGATTCTGGGCTTCACAGCACTACGGTCACTTTGAAATGTTTTGAATTCCCACAGCAGACGCCCCCGAATGGAAGAACCGTAACATATGCCAATTACCTCTCATTTGGGGTTGCCCGTTTTGCTCTTTCTCTCCATTTGACTGTCAAGTTGTTTTCAGCGAGCCCATTTATTATATCTACACTGAAATGCAGATGACACTGGCCTGATTTCACGCTTCCACCCTTGAATTCTAGTCCTTGTCCCGCACAGTCTAGAGCGAACCCAACTCTGATCAGAAAGAACCCAGCAAAGAATATGATAACTTCCTCCCACTCTAGGGAACAACAGGCCGTGCAGCGTCATCCATGCTTCAGAAAACCGGATTAGATGATGATTAAGGAAGACAAGTGGTAGATGAGATCCCCAGATATCCATCCCTATCGTCCGTCATCCACTCACAGGATCGTTTCTCCCTCCCTGGATTATGGAGAATATGGACCTCCTCTCAAACAGTTCAGGGCGAGGCGGCACGAGAGATCAGATCAGGCGTCAACGCGCGCGCGCTTTTTTGCGCGCGGCGACAGGCGGCACTTTTTTTTTTTTTTTAAAAATGCAGAGGCGAAAGGCGAGAGGCGGTAAAGGCGATAAAGGCATTGCTGGGTAGCGGCACGCGCTTGCGCGCGCGCGCGCTTTGCGCGCGCGAAAAAGAAAAGAGAGAGAGAGAAGTGTGTGGTAGGTCGGGGCCAGTGCCCCACGATTTACCAAAAGTCTTTTGGTTTTAATGCCGCGAAGTGAAAAACCAGGACAGAATTTACACATGGCCACGCTGGACAGCAAGTAGGCGGCGGGATGGAATGCGGCCCTCCATCTCCTGGACACAGAGAGCAGGCTAATGGAGCATGTCCCCAGCCTGCTAAGACGCTGGGCTGCTGGCAGGGCGCCTGGCTCCTTTCCTGCTCCCTGCTCTTCTCCCTCTCAGATGGTTTCGTGATAAACTTCCCAGGGAACTGGAATGTTCCACTTCATCTCAGGAACTGAGAGTGAGCAAAGTTCTCAGATGAGACTGCGTTAAATTCACCCTGCCCTTCCTCTGCATGCCGCGCAGGAGTAGGCGCAGTGCGGGACGGGGAAAGCTAAGCCGGGTGGCGGGATTTAAGGCTTTCCAGCCTGTAGATGCGGGAAGCGGACATCTTAATTTTTAGGGCTGCTCTGTCGGGCACTTCGCAGCTTCCTCTTCTAACTGCTGAGTGCCATCAGCCTGCAGACCGCTCTCTCTCTGCACACTCGCGTGTAAACGGTCCTGCACGCCAGCAGTGAGTCGCTGCCTAAACAAAGCCAGGGACCCAGCACTCCATAAATAAAGAGCACGTTTAGCCCTCGGCTGTTTAAGCCCACTGTCCCTCCACACGCAGGAACGGCCCTGGGCCTTGGGGGCAGTGGCCGTGCTTTCTGGTCCCGGCGTTCTGGGCGGGAAGGGAGGCCCGGTGGGACAGCACCGCGCAGTGCTGCACGTCTACCCTCGGCCTAGACGCGTCCACGGATCGGCGGCCCTGACCGCAGGTCGTCTGAGGGTGGCCGTGGTGAGGGCAGGTGTCTGGGCAGCAGGCTCATGGGGAGTGGAAGATTGGCTGTGTGCCCGGCGCTTGCCCCTCAGTGATGGGAGTTAAATCACGTGAGGAACGGCCCTCTCAGTCTGTGTCGCTCCGGGAGTGTGCGAGCGCCCTGCTCGGGACCTGCCGCAACCTTGCCGGGGTCTCTTGGGTGGGGACAAGGTACGTGGAGGAGAGCCTGAGGAGTAGGAAAAGGCTTACTGGGTAGGGGAGCGACCAGCAAATATTTTCTGAAAAGGGCCAGATGAGAATCGTTTTAGGCTTTGCGAACTACACAGCCTGTTCCGACGACTCAGCTGGCCCGTGGCACAGAGGTTGCCACGCACCAGCCTGAATGAGTGGGCTGCGTCCGGTAAAACTTTACTTACAGAAATGACGTGATGGGCGAGACTCAGCCCTTGTGCTCAGTTTGCTGACCCCTGTGGAGGGAGAAGGAGCAGAGATGTTGTCATAAGACTCAAAATCTAATTCCTACTCTGCCGTGCACCAGATCTGTGACCTTAGGCAAATTATGTCTGAGCTCGTTTCATCATTAGTGAAAGGGATTAATAAATTTACCTCGCAGAGTTGCAGTAATGTGTGCAGAGTCCCGCACACTGCACGGCACAGAGCACACGCACGACGCACAGAAGGCTCGTCAGCAGAACACTCCAGTGCTCCGTCGCCCTCTGTCCTTGATGAGCATCTTCTGCCTCATTTGTTGGACCTGACTCAGAGCGAACGAAGTGTCTTGCATTGCGTTTGTATTCTAAAAGCAGGTCTTTGCAAGCTCACTGGCGTGTTCTTTCAGAGTGCCCGTCAGCACGCGGGGCTGCGCGGAGTCCCCTGGCGATTCACACCAGAACGTTGCTGACCCCAACATTTTATAATTATGACAGAATCCAAAACAGATGCATGAAATCTAGGGAGGGCTAGAGCGCCATTAATTTGCTCTATGGGAATGCCCTTCGTAAGCATATTTTTGGGCAGAAATATGACAGGAGAGCCAAGCAATAAAAGATCCCTGCATGTTCTAGACGCTGCAGTTTTGGCAGTTTGTGGCAGAAAATTTGGAAGGTGTGGATAACTGAAACGGAACTGACTAAATTTACGGTCCAGCTTTTCACTAAAATATCTGTGTTTGGAAGATGTCACTGATGAGAGAAATGAGACTGTGGATGGAACAAATTGAGATCAGATGAGCAGAACCCTTAACTGTGACACCAGTCAGCATTCAGTTCTTTAGAGCATGAACTGGGCCAAGCTGCTGCTTGAGTCTCCGTCAGGACACGTTAACAATATGAGATGGGGAGGAGCTGTATTGGGCACGTGACTTCAAATACTGCAAAACTCAGGAAATAGAGATGGGACAATTACAAACATTGTTTATAAATATTTCTAACTAGAATAAGAAGATGACTATAATGCTATCTTTCTATCAAAAGCTATGTCTTTGCTAAATGAAAAAGCTGTTCCAGGGATAACTAAAGCTGTGTGGAACTGGTTTCCAGGAGCTCATGAAAGTTGTACATAGTTAGAAAAAGAATGAATAAGGTTTTTAAAAAATGTAGCTAAAAAGAATGAAAACTTCACCCCTGGGATGAAGAAGACGAGGTGCCCACTTTCACTTCTGCTCTTCAGCTTCGTAGTGAAAGTTCTAACCGCAGCGATTGAGCAAGTAAAAAGGAAAGACATCCAAATTGGAAAAGAAGAATTAAAACTATTTCCACAGCAGAGTACCTGATCCTATACATAAAATTCTAAAGAATCCACAAAAACAAATCCTACAAGAGCTAATAAACAAATTCAGCAAAGTTGCAGGTACAAGATCACATACAAAACCAGTTGTGTCTCTATATACTACGAGTGAACAATTGGAAAAGGAAATTAAGGAAACAATTCTTACAATAGCATCAAAAAGAGTACAATACTTAGGAATAAATTTAATCAAGAAAGTGACAGACTTGTCAACTGAAAACTGCAAAACATTGCTGAAATTTTAGAAGACTTACATGAATGCAAAAGACACTGCATATTCACGGAATGAAAAACTTAATATTGTTAAGATGACAAAGCGATCTACAAATTCAAATTCAATCCCTAACAAAATTCTAGTAGCATACAAGGGACTCAATAGCCGAAACAATCCTGAAAAAGGAGAGTAAAGTTGGAAGACTCACACTTCCGGTTTCACAGCTTACTACAAAGCTGCAGCGATCGCAACAGTGTGGTACTAGAATAAGGACAGATATATAGATCAAAAGAATAGGCTTGGAAGTCCAGAAATAAATCCACATAAAGATAAACCAAGTGAATTTCGACAACGGTGCCAGGATCCTTCAATGGAGGAAGAATGATCTCTTCAACAAATGGCGCTAGGACAGCTACATACTCACAAAAGAAATGAACGATCCTGCAAAAGAATTGGACCCCTACCTCACCCTAACGTACAAACATTAATGCAGAACGAGTCAATGTTCTAGCTGTGAGATTTAAATTATAAAATTCTTAGAAAATATAGGAGTACATCTTTATGACCTTGGATTTGGCAGTGGAGTCTTAGATATGACACCAAAAAGCATGAGCAACAAAAACAAAAAAATAGGTAAACTGGACTTGATTAAAATTAAAAAGTTGTCCAGCACAAAGTGCATTGCCAAGAATTTTAAAACATGCAAAATGAGAGAAAATATTTGAAAATCATATATATGATAAGGGATTAATATCCAGAATATATAAAGAATTCTTACAATCCAACAACAAGATAAGCTGATTAAAAATGGTAAAAGGACTTGAATAGACATTTCTCCAAAGAAAATATACAAATGTCCAGTAAGCACATGAAAAGATGCTCAAAATCATTAGGCATCAGGAAAATGAAACTCAAAAGCACAGTGAGGTACACTTCGTACTCATTATGATGGCCGTCACTAAAAAAAGATGAAGCGTTGGTAGAGAGGTAGAGAAATTGGAACCGATGTATATTGCTAGTGGGAATATGAAATAGTGCAGCCCCTGTGAAAAACAGTATAGCGAATCCTCAGAAAAGTAAAAAAAGAGATACAATATGACCGAGCAGTTCCAGTTCTGGGTATACAGCCATGGGCCACATAACGAGGTTTCGGTCAACAGCGGACCGCGGTAGGCTGTGCCATCTAGGTTTGTGCACGTGCCTCTGTGGCACGAGGAGACCACCTGATGACCCATTTATCAGAACATATCTCTGTCGTTAGGAGGTGTGTGACCCTGTACCCAAAATAATTAAAAACAGGGATTCAAACTGGAAACAATCCAAAGGTCTTTGATGGACGAATGGATAAACCAAATATGGTCTATCCAGACGATGGACTAGTATTCAGCCTTAAGAGGAGTGAAATCCTGACTCATGCTTTAACGTGGATGAACCGTTAAGACATTCTGCTGAGTGAAAGAAGCTAGCTAGTCACAAAAGGACAAATCTTGTACGATTCTACTTATACGAGGTACCTATGGTCATCACGTTCACAGAGGAAGTAGGAAGGTGATCCTCGGATGCCTGGTACCTTGCGAATACTACCCCACGAAGCAGTGGGCCGCAGGTCCGTGGAGGGTCTCTGCTAGTTCCCCCACCCAGGTCTCAGGTCATCGGTCGCTCTCGGTTCAAGGACAGCTGGCCCTGTCTCGTTCTCTCTCATCCCTGTAACTTCGGTGTCTGTAACTGTAACTTTTCCGTTGCGGACACAGCTAAGTTCTCAACTAATATTTCTCAGTTTGAAAAAATCATTGAAGCATTTAGGATAGTGCCTGGAATAAGGTAAAGACCTGATAAATATTGAATGAATGAATGAACCACTCTGCTGGTGGGAGTAAAGCTGGCAGTGGTGGAGGCCTTCTTTGACCGTTCTTCCAATTACTAACCCTCGTGGTTGGTCACACGGCCACAAAAATTTTCCCCATGCTAATAATTTTTAGGAAATATCAATTCATAGCTTTGGAGCTGTAAATATGTTTCTTTGGCACTGGGCCTGGCGAAATGGCGGTCCTGAGGGTGAAAGGCAGAGCATGGCCAATTCCTTCCTGGCTCCTTCACCTGAGAGCGTTTGGAGTAGCTGGTGGCGGAAGCAGGGCTCCTAAGCCCAGCGCAGCGTTTTGAGATGCCATGCCCCTCCTTTTCGTTCAAATAGAAAGGAAAGACAAGGTTACCAACCTGAAGTCACAATAGGGGAAATACAGGCTCTGAAAATAGCACTAAGAAGTTTAGGGCAATGGCCCATCGTTTGGGTAATACCATAGATTCTTGCAAAGAGGCAGGAGGGAAATGCGTGTCAACAGAAATTCTTCCAATTATTAAGCTCTTCATGCTTAGCTCCTTGTTGGATGGGATAGCCAGGAAACACGTGAATGCTAAGTGTATCTTGATTAGACATGAAGTCTCGTTGGTCATTCAGAATTCTATTCATATCAATGAATCAAATTCATATAAATCATACTCATATAGATTTTTCTCTCCATCTGTCTTTTCTATCTCCCTTCTCATCATCCTTTGTTTCTCTCTCCCTCCCCCCTCCCCTCCTAGTTATATACATACCTGGGTCCAGTGGTAACTCCAGGCTAGGGAGTCGCCTAGCCCAGCACTTCTCAGAAGTCAGCGTGCCCACAAATGACCCGGGAGTCCTGAAAATGCAGATTTCATCTCAGTAGGTCTGAGGTGAGCCTGAGAACCTGCATTCTTGACTAGCCCCTTGTACGTGGACCACACGGAGCAAAGACAGATTTCTTGGTGAGATCCCCAGCCCCCTCTGACGTTCAGTGCTTTCCATTGCCCTTGAACGTGGAGAAGTCACCGAAGAGGTGGCGGGAGCGGGGGGCCAAAGTCCTAGAACTGGGAGGTGTGTGTGTGTGGCTGGGGCCAGGAGGTGGGGTGTAGGACTTGCAGGGCGTGGGCCTGAGAGCATGGGCCTCCCTGAAGCTGACAAGGAGCATTCTGGCTGGTTTTGCTTCTCTTCAAGGTGGGAACCAACAGATGACCTGGCAAGGAGGTGCCATGCCAGTCAAGAGATAAGGTCTCCAGCAGCCTTGAGATGGGGACCCCAGAGTGTTCCAAGCTCTCACGTGCCAGCGATTGGTGGGCTCTGCACATGCACATTCTGTCGCTGTGTTTTAACCATTCTGTGATCCCTTCTGACTGGGGACATCTCTTAGAAGGATGGCTCTTCTCGTACCAACAAACATCCAAACGAACTGCCTGCCAGGTGTTTAAAGCATCTCTTGAGAAGTAAAAGGATGTTTTGTGCATTAGGATCAAGAGTCTCTATCTGAATGCAGACCACCCACCGTGATTCATGCTACTGTCACTTAGGGAACAGGGAGGTTGGAAAAGCCACTTTCCTGTTGCCAAGGAGGGCGTGTACAATGAACGGCAAGGGATGGACGCAGACTCCAGCGCGAGGTGTCACTGGCTCACTTCCGGGACCACCTTCTTGCTACCCGAATTGCATCCTCAGAAGCCTGGCTCCTTGGGCGTCGGGTCCAGACTCTGGCAGCATCTGTGGCCTGGGGTGTCCCAAGGTGGGGTGATAGAGCCACACTTAAACTCTGGCAGTGCGGAGCAATCTGTCTGGAGGCGCGATCACTTTCAGTGCAATGCCGCGTCTTATCTTTCTCTGCCCGAGGACTTCTTCATAGTCACCATATTTTGGTTGATGCAGTTTATAAGCGGTTATCAAACAAATGCCAATACTTGTTGTTTTTGGTCGTCCCATCACGATTCCGATCGTAAATCTAGGCTCTTCGGGATTGCTGCCGAAGAAACGTTCGAGATGAAAAGGAAGTCATGACAAATGGCCCTTTGGCTTCTTAGGACTGGACGCTCACGAGGCCAGGTCCCAGGCGGAATTTTCTTATGGGTGCTATGACGGTCCCATATTTTGGGGGACAGTCGTAATTTCAGATATTCTATTTTGTTGTTTTAATAAATATGTTCAAGTTCGTCAGGCCACAAGTTTCCTTTTGTTCTTGGAAATCTTGCCTAAGGATGAATGTTGCTGAAAAAGGGTGTGGCCCACCTTCCTTCAAGAAGCTTGGTGAGAAAGCGCGGACGCATCAAAGCGAGTCTGTCTGCATCAACTGCAGCGACACCTGGATGGGGCACCCGTGGTGCCAGGTTCCCGTGTGAGAGACAGATTCGCTGAATGGGCTGGTGAAGTGGCGAGCGAGAGCAGTAGGAAGGAAACACTTCCACTGTGCTGGCCGGACTCGCAAGCTGCACGTTTTCTCGCTAATTGATGGAGCCAATCACAGGAGTGGCTAAAACGTTAGTGACAGAACCCACGGCTGTATGAGCAATTCCCGCGGGTCGGAAGGAACTGTAGCGATGGCGGCACGTCTCACAAAGCTGCATGGCTTCTGGGGCTCTGGTTACATGGACCCGGGACACGTATCTCCATTCAAGAAAATTTCAAAATGGAAAGTGCAAGTTGCTTTGCAGACACCACCGACTCACAGGCTGCACCTTGACCTAACATTTTTACGTTCCATGTTTTTGCTTACAATGCTTCCTTCTTAGGAAACTACCTATTTCAGCCCCCACTCTCGTTGGAGACTATGTGCTGTATGCAACGTGAAAATCACTCTAAAAATACGATTACACCAGAGCTGCCTCTAGGGGCCGGGGGAGTTGGGGAGCCTGCGTTGGGTGCGGTGGACACCACTTGCAGGCTGGGAACAGGAGAGACGGCTGGCTTTGCCCTGCTTCACCAAACGGTCCCTCTGTGCACATAGTGTGGAGTCTGTCACCCAGGCTCCACGTGGTCCTCACCCCACCATTGACAAGGCAAACACTCGGGATTTCTGCTCTCCTTCCTTACACCACTGTGGCTGGAGGTTTGTCATTTCTAGTCCCTTCCAGACTGATTTATGACAAATTTATATTAAATTTAACCTGATCTTGCTGCATGGCCAATAATAACAGTCAACCTTTATACCGCCCACCTACACAAAAGTTGTCTTTGTTGACTCTTATCATGACCAAGCAATGTGATGTTACCGTCTCTAGTTTACAAATAGCAAAACTGAAATTTATTGACTTTTCCGTGACGTAAGGAAGAGGCATGACCGAACCCAAGGCCAGTTGTGACTTTGTGTTCTATTGGAATAGTCTATTTATTGAAGCCCTGGGGTCGGGGTGCTTGAAAATGATGAGGTAATTCCTCACTTCCGTGGAAGGACTTCAACTGGCAAACCAGCTTTGGGAGTTTCAGAACTGGTTATCGATCAGCGTAGAGCGAAGCCTGTAACAACTCTTTGAGGAATCAAATTCTCAAGCAAGTATCCTTGTTAATTTAAAGAGATTTCTAAAGTCAGAAAGAAAGTCTCCTGTGGATCATGTGCTTACCATTTCTGATGCTCCTCCTTGCTCCGCATAGGTCCCGATCTGGTGTTACCTCTGTCTGCAGGGTGTCCTTTGACAGTTCTCGTGGTACTGGTTTACTGGTGGTGAATTTTTTCAGCTTTTACCTATCTGAAAAAATATTTTGCCATCATTTTTGGAAGATAGTTCTGCTGGGTACAGAATTCTAGGTTGACAAGCTGTTCTTCAGTACAGCCGGCCCTCCATAGCCACATGTTCTGTACCCGAAAATATTTGGGAAAAAAATGTTAGGTTATCGCTGACGTGTGCTACATAGCAAGGCCCAGGATGGTGTATCTGCACTGAATGTAAACAGACATTTTTTTCTTGTTATTCCCTAAACGATACAGTAGAGCAACTATTTACGTAGCACTTACATGGTATTAGGTACCGTAAGCATTCCAGAGACGATTTAAAGTGACCTATCAGGGTCATCTGTGGGCAGAGCTCACTATTGGGGGCACAGCCCTCTGTCTGGAGCTATAGTCAGAGATTCAAACACATAATGACATCTGAGGCTCTCTGTCCCAGGACCACATCTGTGAATTGTGCTCTGTGGTAAGTTCGTTCCCAGCACAGCGTTTCATAGATTCTGTTTCTTCCCCACTGGAACATGTTATAGACAACACCAAAAAATCTCAAAATGTTTGCTAACCTAGCTTACTGCAGGTGATCATTATGTATTTTGTTATGAATTTTGCAGATTCTTTAAACAGGCGTTCATCTGTATTTGGAAAAGGGTTTAACTTTATATGAACTCCAATCCCTAAACGTGCAGAATACTGCATGCTACCGTGTACCGCCGGGTTAGCTCCACCTGCGGGACCTGCATCATTAGGTAGCATGGCTCCACTGGGACCACTCGTTGCTGGGAGGGTAGCGCTCCTATCAGGAGCTACCTACACAGCAGGTAGTTTGCCGCCTCATTGAACTATCTGCTTGGAGCTTCTTTGGCAGTGGATCAGTTACTACACAACGGCCCTCCGACCTCAGATCTGCTTTCCTCAGTATGCTCCACGCCCAGCTTCCCAGTATGGATCTGCACTGGTTTGCTTCCAGCTCTGCTAATTGAATAGTTCCAGTCCTGTCCTTTTATAGGCAACGCGGTGACTACCGATGTCCCTAGTGTGGCAGCATCAGGGACCAAGGGAACTTAGAATAGCCGAATTTGCAGACTTCTCATGACGAGGCAGATGGGAAGGTTGGGCAAAATTAGTAGGAAGGAGAAGAGGCCAACAGAATCACAAGCAATTATAATCTTTCGAATAAATTAGGTGTTTTTGCCAGGTCGGTTGCTATATGAACATGAGTAACAACCTCAAAAATAATTTTAAAAATTTTCATTCCCCTTTTCTAATTTTAAGTCAGGATTGAAAATGCTTTTAGAGCTTGCTTAGCAGGAGGTTTGTAAGCAGCTGGTTCTGACTCTGAGGGGCTGCGTGCGTGGTGTTCAAGTGACTTAGGAGCAGCCAGAACATTGACAGGGAACACCTCCCTGGGGAGTCTCGGGTCTCATTCGCAGCCCTTCCCGTGGGGCATGGCAATTGTCTTTAAAAGGGCTCATCGTGGTGCCCTTTGAATGACTTGGTGAGTAAATCGCTTTCCAATCTGTTAGCTCTTGGGGAACAGCAGGAGGTGACATTGTAAGTTTTGTTGGGAGTGAAACACTGGGGAATGTGCTCCCAAGGGTGGGGCGTGGGACTGAGCCTCCCAGGAACCAGGAGAGAACTTTGGGGACCTGGGTGACAGCACCTCTGTCCCTCACTGCAAAGATAGGCCGTGCCTGAAGAGATTTGTCGTTCCCTTTCTGCCACCACGGCACATGTCCCACGCGGAATAGGAGCTCAGTAGATCCTTGGCGACTGCAGTACCCCTCTGCATGGCGACCTGCCCGGACCTCAGCAGCCTCCTTCTCAGAGAGCAGCATCCTCACTCACTGAGCCCTCAGGCAACAGCCGGTGGGCCAGGCCTGGGCCCCGCCTGGGCCCCGACCCAAGAAGGACCCATGAAAGTCACTCTCCAAGGCTTCGCTTTGGGATAGAAGGACTCCACACGCAGCTCTTAGCACCAGCCCGTCCTGTTCTCATGGACTCGTGTGGTTAGCTGCTTCTACCCAGTCTCTGTCACCAGAATACAAGCACTCGATCGCAGAATCATGCCTGTTTGTTCACTGCTTCATCTCAGCATCCGGAATCATGCTGGCACCTAGCAGATACCTAATGAACGTTTGCAATGATGAGTGAATGAATAAATGAAAACTGGCTCGGGGAATAAAGGGGTGTGCCAGGGAGCAGAGCTGGAATGGTGCTTTTTCTCACGGGAAATGACGATGGTGGGACTTTTGTTCCTGATGCGCTGGCACTCTGTAGACAAGCCTTTCTCTCTCGTAGGGCCCTGGGCCCATTAAACGTGAGTGCACCTTCAAGCACCGACTGTGAGAAAGGTGAGTGAGATTGATTTTCACAGTTGTTAAGAATGCATGAGAGGCACCTAATTGTTAATACATGTCGACCTTTCCATTATGTTCTAAATCGTGTGTTATCCATCAACCCATTGATACTACTGAAAGCCAAATGAAGTGCAGAGTGTCTTTTCCTCCTTCTAGTCTGTAATCCCTCTGGGAAGGTGAGCTTACTCGAGTCCAGAGGCTCTAACCAAAGCATCCTGTCCTGCGGCTGGCGGCCGTTGCTACCTGGACATGGTCCTTCCCTGTTCTCCATCCTCCTGCTGTTTGAATGGCAAACAGCCACATGCTCTTTTCGCTCAGTGACTCGGCCACTCGGAATAGAGTGTTCCAGACTCAGCCTCTAGTCAGGTAGGGTGTGGGCAGCAATAGAACAAGCCATCGAAGGGGCTGGCACCGGGGCCTGAGTGTGCATGGTGTGGCTGACACTGAAGTTTCAGGTGGGGACATACCTAGACCCGAATCTGCTAACGTGAAGCCGAATAACCCAGCAGTATATGCGTTAGCAGCGAAGCAGGGGCCAGATATGGTGGGACATCAAAGGCTGGAGAAGCAGAGGTTTATTCTGCCCCCCGGAAGTGGAGCTGCGCTGGAGACCGGGGAGCTCCGCGAAGTCGGGCGGGGCGGCTGATTTCACCCTTCGGAGGGGCTGCAGCAGGTCAGTGAGAGCCACTTCGGTCGACGGCCGGTTTCTGACCCGCTCTGCTCTGATGGAATCTTGCGTAGACGACAAGGTTAAATGCACAAACACCTCTGGACCCACGAAGATGCCGAAGCACACGATATCCTGCCAGAGCTGAGTTCGTGGTGGCGGCAGGAAGCCAGGCCTTCTGCACGGTGCTGATGCTGAGTCCGGAAGGTCGGCGCCAGTCGTGATGGCCCCCCTGGAGGGTGACCTTGTTTTGAATCTTGGGTCGTCTCCAAGTCCAGTTACTGTCGCTGCGTGCCCAGGAGCGCAGGCACACGTCACTGTGCCCTGGCTTGACTGTGGCGCACTGGGCAGACGTGGCGGCGGGGACTCAGAGTGCTGCCCTCGCTGCCCAGGGCCGGCCCCCGGCCTCCCTCGGCGCCACCGGCTCCTCCCGCACGTCGTCTGTCCCACCAGCGCCTCGGGTGTCTTCTGCACCCGCCGGCTCGCCCGGGGCCGGGCTGGCGAAATGGAGCGCGCAGGTCCCTGTGCTCTCTTGTCCCGTGAACTGGTCAGTAAGAAGCCGAGAGGAGTGGCGAGTGCGGAGGGGACGAGCCCAGAGCAGACGAGGTCCCTGCCTGGCGCCGCCCACAGGCCTGGACACAGCGCGTGCTGACGGCGAGGGTGAAGGGTGAGGGTCGCCCCTTCACCGCCTCAGCAGCTGGGACGAGCGCCCCTATTTATACTCACGCCGCAGTCGGACTTGAACAGTAACAAGTGTTTTAACCAAATAATTTTTTTTCAGAGGATGTTATGAAACGGTTTGGGGAGAAATGAAGATGCATGGCTTTCTCTTTTGAAAGGGTCGTCTCTGGCCTCCCGGCGGGAGGCGCGTCCCCTGCACTGCCAGCGGCCCTTCGTCCTGCCGGGGTCACCGCCACACGTCCTGCCGGGGTCACACGGGGCTCCCGCGCTGTGCCCGCAGGGGGAGCGTCGAGGACCCTCGCGCCGGCGCCGCGCTCCGCTGGGGAACGAATGCCTGGTCGCCGTGAGCGCCCGCGCGGATCGCTCTTCTCCGGTGAGTGACTGAATCACTGTCTCCAGGCTCCGGGAGGGGACCGCTGTGACGCGGAGATGGAAATGAAGCCGGCTTCCGACCAGGACATCGTGGGAGCTCGTGATGCGCTTGGGTCTGTGCACAACGGACCCTTTCACAGTCCGGGCAACGGAAATGTCACATAATTCCCGAAGCACAATGTACGGCTTGTCACCCCCTGCGACGTCTCAGTGGCCTTTGTGTGGCGAAGACAGGACACTGGAGCGGGGGCGGGGGCGAGAGGCCACATTCGCCCGCGGCCCCCGCCTGGCGCGCGGGCCTGGGACCGGCCGGCACCCGCACGCGTCCCCAGAGCAGCGGCGAGTGCAGGCCGCTGGCCCGGCGTCGCCGAGGGCCTGGGGCGGTCTGGGGCGGCGACGCGCACCGTGAACTGGTCCGGGTGAGCTCCTACTCAATCGATGTCGCAGTGTCCCCCGCAGCTAATACAGCAAAGGCCTCGCGGCGCAACAGGAAGGAGGGGACCCAGTGGCTCCACTCCGGTCAGGAAATGGTCACAGCTCCAAACGAGCACTCCCGGGAGGAAAAGTGGAAGAGGCCAGTGAATGAGCAGGTGTCCAACCTCACCAGCTGCCAAGCCAAGGAAAGCGAACAGACGGCGACCTCCTCGCTCCGGGCTTCACGGGGGGCGAGGATTCTGCCCGGAACGGGGACGCGCGGCGGCAGTGAGGATTTGGGGAGCAGCGCATCTGCGTGCTGCCGCGGGAGCAGGCGTGGGCGCTGTTTCTGGGGCGTCGCGCACACTCGCCTGTGTCACGCTCGCCTGCCGCACGCTCGCTTGTGTCATGCATGCCTGTTGCACGCTCGCCTGCCGCACGCTCGCCGTGTCATGCACGCCTGTTGCACGCTTGCCTGTGTCACACACACCTGTTACATGCTCGCCTGTCGCATGCTCGCCTGTGTGGACAGGGGCGTAGCTCCAGTGAGGTCGGAGGAGCACAGTGGCTTCTTTACCAGGAGGACTTGCGGCCCTCTAAGCACGTGGGGCTGCGCACAAGATAAAAACTTAGAAATGCCCCACATGGAAGATAATAGGGACGCCCCATTTCTGACGGTACCCTAATTCACTAATCCGTGTTCCAGGGGATGTGAAATACCGCCATGTGTCTTGCCGGCATTCCCGTCTACGCCTGCTGGGGCACGTTTGCAATTTTTCTCTATCGTATTCGTCGCCTGGGACTGTCACGATGAAGTGCCACAAACTAGGTGGTGTCAAATTTATTTTACTTTGACCTGGGAAAGCAGTGACAGATTTATTCCCTCACCATCTGGAGGATGGAAGTCCGAAATCGAGGCATCAGCAGGGCCGTGCTTTGGGGGAGGTCTGTCCTTGTCCCTCCCCGCTTCTGGTGGTTCCTGGTGATCTCGGATTCCATTGTGTGACAGTTTCGAGATGACACGACTCTAGAAGCAGAGAACACACTAGTGGTTGTCAGGGGTTAGAGCTGTGGGAGGGAGGGGGCTGGGCTGCAAGAGGGGCCTTCATGGTGTTGGGGCCAATCGGTGTCTCGGCCGTGCTTGGGGGACACACAGACTACTGTGATAACATCGCGTGGGACTGAGCACGCCCACACACAGGACGGGCAGGAACGTGGGAATCTGCGTGAGGCTGGCGCATTGCATTCTGGTCGTGATACTGCACTCTCATTTTGCAGAATGTTAGCGTTAGGATTAAAAAGCAAACTTGCTTACCCCACATTTGTTTATGCCTTTTTGGAAGAATTGTTTGCCATTGATGCTAAGTATGCAGGCAAATCAACACATAAGCGAATCTCGTGGCCCCTCCCGAACGCTGCGATGACGCCTGACGCCTCATTACCAAGCAGCGGGGACCGGACGTCAGTACTTGGCGTGAGGGCCACCTGCTCTACGACTGTCCCCTAGGGCTTCACGTTCTGCCACCACACGTGAGTATGTCTGCTGTTTCTCTCTACGTTACAATGACAGGCCTGCCACTGTCCCGCAGGGTCAGCTGCGTAAGAGGAAAGCTCCCCAACTAGGTGAGGTTCCCCCACCCCCAAGGATCCCCGAATTTCAAGTAGATGCCATAGAGCCAAATATACCCTCCAGATTCGGGGACAAGCCATCCAGCTGGATTTTCCCATTGCAGTTGGAAATGAGCATAAACTTCATTTCAGTTACTTTCCTTCTGGTGTGCGCGTGCGATTGTGACTTTGCGCTTCCTGTCTGTTCTCCGTGTGTTACACAGTGTGGCGCACCGCGGGCAGCCCCCGACTGCGGTCTGCATGGGCCTCGGCGGCGGCTGGGACCACACTCCCCGGGGGCTTGCGCTGCTCCACCCCTGTCGTGCACCGTCCCTGCGTCTGGAGGGTACAGTTTAGGGGTCTGCAGTCCCTCTTGGTGTCCAGGGTCCCTGGGCCAGTCAAAGCCATGAGCCAGGGGTCCTTCAGGTTTACCTGATCCCAGTCCAGTGGTGACTCAGGGACACCTGGGCTTCTGGGGTGGCCCAGGGCCAGGCAGGATGTGTGACTGGAAGCCAGCACTTCATTGGGCAGAGTGGGAACACGCCGTCTGCCTTCTGTGTCCCTGGCTGTGTGGCACTTCCCACAGATGACCACACTGGTCACCTCAGCTGCACGAGCCCAGACCGTAAACGCAGATTCACAGCTGAGGAACTCCATCTTACCGCGGCCATCCATCTGGCCCCAGATCACACAGCTCAGGGGCCCAGCCCATGCAGAGATAATGAATGCCTTGCCATGCTGGCGAGCCACCCTGGCCACCGCCTCAAGCTGCTGCTCTCCACTCTCTGCGGCCCGTGCTGCCCCCGGCGGCCCCAAGCCACCACGCTGCCCCTCGCGGTCCCCGGCACCGAGGCCAGCTGCTCTGCACCGCCCGCCTCGTCTCTGCCCCGCTCCTCGTCCTCTTCCGTGGGATTGCCGTGTAAGGGAGCACATGCCCGCCCCCCCGCCCTCGTGAAAAGCCGCAGCTTTTGGGTGACAACCGCTAGATGCTCGGAGGCCCCGCTTCAGCGGGATTTGTTTCTATTTCTGGGCTTGAGGCCCCGCTTCAGATGCTGCTTCAGATGCCGCTTCAGACGCCACCGGCCACAGAGGCAGAGTCGCGCTTCCCGTGTCAGAGTTCGGGCCGTGCCGCTTTCCCGGGTTGACGTGGAACGCCGCGGCTGACCGCGGTCTGTGCCGAGGCGCAGGCACACAGGACCTGGCGAGGGGGGCGATGCCGGCCAGCGCGGTCTCCGCCCTGACGCTTCCTGGCTTCCCGGCCCCCTCGCTCCGTCCTCTCGGGCCGAGCCTTCCTGGTTCCAGTGAGTTTGCAGCCATGTAGCCTGACCATCCCCTGGTGCCCGGGCCTCCCGGGTTCTAGGTGCTGGCCTGTGCCCTCCCTGAACCCTCACCCCGGCTTCCAGCCTCTGGCTCTGCCTGGTCACCTGGCACCTGAGCCAGACCAGGGGAACCAGATCCCACTCTGTGCCAGTGGCCTCGTCTCATAGCTCTGCTCCGTGGTGCCCCGCAGCCGAGTGCTCGTAGTGTTTCTAACCTTCTTCACGGCATCGACACGTTCACGACCTCGAGGCGCCTCTCGTAGGGGCGCCGCTTCTCCCCTTACGGTTCTCTTGGCCCCACTTCCGGTCACTGTGCAGCTGCTGGGCCCCGCACTGGGCCCCACGCGAGCTTTGATGGGCTCCGCAGAGCTGCAGTCAGACGGCTCGCCGCCTCGGGGCTGGACGCACCCCGCGCACTCACTGTCCAGCTGTGTGGGCTGCGGAGACCCACACCGGGTTCTCACGTCCGTCTGGTGGACCTGATTCCTGGTTCTCAACGGTGACTCTTTGTCCTACGGAGTCAGAGACACTTAGGAAGGGAGGCCAAGCAGGAGTCCCTGGAACTGACCCACTCCCCTGCAGCCCCAGCCAAGCAAATCCGGAGTGACACCACGTCCCAGTAAGCACTGTGTGAGACGAGGGCACCGCCGAGGATAGGGTGCAGGCACGTGGTCCCTGCCACATCCCTGCCTGAGTCGTCTGTCCAGCTTCTGCAAAATCCTGCACGTATTGGGGTGAATGCTGGTGGACGAGTGTAAACTTCGGCAAGTGGATACAGTGATCGTTTTGTGACTGGCCTTCCCTCAGCAGTGAGTCACAGACAGAATAGCCATAGTGACAGGGAAGGACAGCGAGGGCTCCCTCTCACCAAGGCTCAGCTAGTTCCTGCCACTGCTGAATACCTGCCAATCACAAGATACACACCGAGCCCTCGATGAGGAATCGTCCTGCAAGGAAGCCTGTAGCTGAGTGTGGAAGCTGGGTATACCAGATGCCTTCTTACCCTAGGGGACAGCAGTCTGTCCTTCCTGGAACGGACCCCTATTCCAGAGAGTGCCACCCTGGGGCTTCCGAGGAGCCCACTCTGCCCTCGGGCACGTGCCACCTGGAGTGCAGGGTGGTAATGCCCCCATGAGCTTTCATCCCATCAGCCTGGAACATGGTTCTGGATGGCACACGAAATACTATGTGCCCGCCGACTTTCCGACCTCCTTTTGCCTCCAGAGGAGTGGCCAATCGCTGAGTGGATGAGGTCCTTGGAGAGCTGAGGAGCATCAGCTTCCGAGGAAGGGATGAGGTTGGGGATGAAGGATGGGGATGGGGCTGGAGGTGGGGAATGGGGAGGGCAGGGAGCTGGGGCGGGCAGGGAGGAGGGTTGGAAGGCGGAGCAGGGCCACATTCAGAAAGCTGGGACTGGGGAGCCGGGTCTGCCGTGGAGCTCTGCACAGCAGCCCGGGAGGAGCCACTTGACTCCTGTGCTCAGAACTGTGCCTGTCAGGCGTAATGGCGGCTGACCTTGACTGAGGGCCGTGGGCGCGCTTCGCTGTTGTATTTTACATACACCACTTGCAATTCATAACAAGCTCCGAGGGACGCACACAAAGTGAGGGAGATCTTTTAGACCCTTGGCTTCCTAGCGCCCAGAGCTGGTGGATCACGCTCCGGGCTGGCTCTCAGCTTAACTTTGGGCTGTGGGTGTCCAGAATGATGGCATCGTCTCACTCAGTCTGAAGTTTCCACTGAATATTTTTCACTCTGTTTTATTCATATTCATTTCTGTTGCTGAATGTGCATAGCCCAGCATATCAGCACGCACTGTGTTCGGCCGTGGTTGTCACAATGATCTCAGATGGACTTGTGCTTTTCCACTTACAACTTTGTTGTTTGGTTCAGACCTCAGCTGAGAATAATGTAAAAGCTTCAATGGCTAAACGTCAGACATATCCTGCCACTTTTGCAGAGATTTTTATGTAGCGATTTCCTGTGTCTTTAAGCTTAAAAAAATCATTGAATCATAAAAGTGTCAGAACTAGAAAGAACATTAGCGAGCGCTTACTTTAGACTAATGAACGGAGCCTCAGAGAAGGTAAGTGACTTAACACACCAGTAAGTAACAAATCACCACACTAACTCCTGTGTCTTATCCAGTTCTTTTTCTGTGGTGTCACTATACAGAGTATTTCTGGGAAAGATCTGGCGTGCAATAGAAAGTTACGTAGTCTTTGCTATATATCAGCGATCCCCAACCTTTTTGGCATCAGGGACCCGTGCTCCTATGAGAATCTAACACCTGATAATCTGAGGTGGAGCTGAGGCCCTGATGCTAGCTCTGGGGAGGGGCTGCAAACGCAGATGAAGCTTCGCTCGCCCACCACTCACTTCCTGTCGTGCAGCCCGGCCAGGCTGTTACAGATCTGCAGCTCGGCGGGTTGGGAACCTTTGCTAGATATCATTTGAAATTAAAACTCACTTGATGTGGGCAGCATGTCTAAAACTAGGCTATTACCAAGATTACCTCTGGGAGGAGCAGCGGTTACTTTAAGTCGTTACAGATTGAATGTCTGTCCTCCAAATTCATGTGCTGACACCTCCCCCCAATGTGATGGTTTTGGGACGTGGGGTCTCCGGGAGGGGGCTGATGAGCTGATGCGGGCAGAGCCCTCGTGAATGTGATTAGTGTCCTTACAAAAGACCCCAGAGAGCTCCCTCGCCTTTCGCCACATGAGGACACAGCACGAAGACGAGCAGATGGCCCTTTGCATCTCAGAGAGTTCTCACCAGAACCTGGCCGTGCTGGCAGCTGACCTCGGATGTCCAGCCTCCAGGACTGTGAGTAATAAATTTCTGTTGTTCATAAGTCACACAGTCTATAGTACGTTGTTATGGCAGCCCCAATGGACTAAGAAAATTATGAAGAAATATAATTTAAATCTACATGCAGATGAGTTCCCGAGGAAAACAGTGGTGCATGGATGTTGGCTGTGCGAAGCCTCCTGCCCCGTGGGTCGGACTAGTTCATTCATTTTAAAAAGAGCTGTCTGTCAAGGCTGCAGCCTACGGAAAGTGAGTTTCCATGGGTGTTATATGGTGATTTCGCTTTAACTGTATGTCCACAGAAACGAGTCTGTGCTATTGCTATTTTCTTTTTAATTGGAAGATTTAAATAATACTTCCCCAAATGTCGTACACATGCCACAGATGGTATAGAAAATTATTTTAGGTGACATCTCAACAAATATGTGTTATTTAAATATCTGTATATTTCATAAATATTAAAATATATTACAAAACACACATTTGATATACAAATATACAAAGTTAAAATTCAACAACAAGTAAACAACCCAATTGAAAAAAAAAATGGGCAAAGATCTGCATAGCCTTCCCACCAAAGGAGATACACAGATGGCAAATAAGCACATGAAAAGATGCTCCGAATCATATGTCGTCAGGGAAATGCAAATTAAAGCAACTATGAGTTGCCGCTACGTACCCACCAGAATGGCTAGAACCTGGAACCCCGAGGTTGCCACCCGCCGGCGAGGGTGTGAAGCCACAGGGACTGTGCCAGCGAAATGGTGCAGCTGCTCGGGACAGTGCGGCCAGTTCCTGCAGAGCCAGACACATTCGCCCTGTGACCCAGCGGCTGCGCTTCTTGGTATTCGCCCAAAGGAGGTGACAACTTGTGTCCACACAAAACCTGCACACGGGCGTTTATAGCCGTAACTGCCAACGACCGGAAGCAGCCGGGACGCCCTTCGGCAGGTGGACGGGTGCGTAACCTGTGGTGCGCCAGGCCCATGGAACCTCATTCGGTGCTAAGAAGAAATGAGCTATCGTGCCACAAAAAAGACAGGGAGGAATTTTAAATGCATATCACTAAGTGAAAGAAGACGATCTGAAAAGTCTGCCGACTATGCGATTCCAGTGACGTGGCATTCGAAAAGGCAGCACTATGGAGACCGCCAGGAAACCAGAGGTTGCCAGGGCTTCGAGTCCGGGAAGAGTGAACCCCTAGAGGCAGGGAAATCTGAACGTGGTGGCACTATGGTGGATACACGACATGCGTCTGGCAAATCCCATAGGATGCAGGCCAAGAGTGAAGCTTAGTACGAGTGGAACTTGGTTAGTCCTCACGTAACAATACTGGTTCATTAAATGTAACAAAGTTACCCCACAAACGGAAGACGTTATTAACAGGACGAACAGGGCGTGTATTACTGGGAGGGTTCATGGGAACTCTGTACCAGCTCCCCAATTTTTCTGTTCATCTAAAAAAGTCTATTAATTATAAAAGACCTCAGAGTCTTTGCCCAATAAGTAGACGTTGCCTGTCATGAGCCGCCGGGACGCGCCAGGCACTATTTCAGCACTGGAGGTCAGGCCCGTGTCATAAAGGGCACGGTCTGCTTTGCTCGGGAGAGAGTGCTGGTAGCGTGACGTGCCACCAGGTGGCGCTGCCACATCGCTCCCCGTCCCTCCGCCGCCGCCGCCCGGATCCGCCCCTGGATCCAGTAGCCGAAAGAGGGAGCCAGCTCGCTTCTTCAGACGAGTGTCCCCAGCCGCCGGGGGCTGGTCGCAGCAGCTCAGGCGCGCTGGCTCTGGCACTGGCCCAGAGCAGCGCTTCCCGGCCTTTTGGCGCCGTGGCACCAGCAGGGAAAATGGTGACCGCGCGGCGACGCGGGCGGGGCCGCCCCGGATGGAGGGGCAGGCGGGGCCCCGCCGTCCCCTCGTGCGTGGCTGCGGGTGGCGGGAGGGCCACAGGCGCCAGCGCGCCGCAGAGGGGACCGGGGGGAGGGTGGCGTTCCCGCCCCGTGCGCCCCGGCGCAGCGCCCACCTGTGGCCGCGGGGACGCCCCGCCCCGGAAGTGCGCGTGGGGGCCGACGGCCGGCGGTGGCCGAGACCCTTCCTGCAGGCGACGAGCGCGCGTGTGCTGCCGCGTGGTCCCCGCGGAGAGCGCGGGGCGCGCAGACAGCTGCCCGTGCGACCGTTCACGTGAGCGCTTGGCACCTAGAGCCGTCCGGTGACTTCCTGGGGTGGCGCAGCCTGACGCCCGTGTTTCTGGGACAGGGGACGCTTTCTGTTTGCAGCCGTGAGGAACCTATAGGAGAAAGCGTGTTGATAAGCTTCACGTGGCAACTGTCGCCCCTCCAAAAGCAAAAGCGCAAGCGTGGACCCGAAACATGCTGGCCAGCTGCGTGGGCTGCGCCTACGGCGTGTGGTTTATGGCCCCCCGGGGGGAGGGGCAGGAGGGCCCGGAGGGGTCAGCGCGGTGAACGGGGTGGCGCAAAGGCTCAGCGTAAGTCAAGCCCCCCCCCACCCCGTTTCAGGGAGCAGTTGAGCAGGTGAGTGCTGCTGCCTCCACCATGAGCCACGGCGAAGAGCGAAGAGCGTTTCTATGTTTTGCCCACGCAGGAGGCACGTGATCGCTGTCCCCCAGACTGCAAACAGTGCCTCCAGTTTCCCGGGAGGATGAACCGAAGCTGCTCATCCTCGAGGCCCCCAGGCCGGGAACACTGCCGTGGTGGCCTTCCCACGGAGTCCCCGCACACGTGCTGCGGTGTCGTTTGTCCAAGATTCACATGGCAGACTGGGCTGCGACGGTTTCTGGAAATGGGAATGGAAAAGATTTGCTGAGAACATAAACCTCCACTAGACGGGTGATGGCGGCAGAGCGTGGACAGGAGTCCCTGCAGCCGAGTCAGGAGGGATGTAGTTAGCTGTCCCTTCCTAGTTATGTCACCTTGTCCCGGAATGCACTGCTCGTGAGTCTGGGCCACGGAGTGCGCACACCGGCGGTTCCTTTCGTGGCCTATCGCCTTCCCGCCAGCGAGAAGCCCTAGGCAGGAAATGGAGCGCCCCGTGGACTCGCTGGTCCCTGGCCACGCGGCCTCCTGTGACGGGCGGGCCTGTTCTTTCCACTGCGTTGTGAGTGGGACATGGAGGCGTTGCTGTAATGCTCAGGTGCTTCCGCCTCAGTCCTCGGTGCAGGGAACGCAGACAAATGTATCTACATAGTCAAAAACGCCGGAGGGCTGGAAGGTGCTGGTGCGGGATCTGCGTGTAAACACAGCCGGTGGGGTGGAGCTGCTCTGCGCAGACACCACATGGGGACATTTATGGGCTGCAGGTCCGAGGGTCTCTGGAGAACAGCCCCACTTTATTTTCCATGAATCACGAGCAAGAAAGTTTCCCACTGGAATGTGCTTGGTGCCACCACACTCCACACTCAAAATGCTAATGGAAATGTTCTGCTCCATGGCATATAAACGGAAGGTCCAAGATGCCAGAAGGAATGCAGAGGTCAAAAACAAACAAACAAAAACCATAAGTAGGTATATCTAGACAAGTTAGATTAAATAAAATAGTATAATGTCTTTTCCAGTTTAAAGGTAGAATTAAAACACAGAACAAAGTATGTGAATTCGGAGAAAGGTCCAGATACTGATTAATTCCCTATTTTCATATGTGTCATCTTGAAGTTCCTATGGTGCCCTTAATGGAGTACATAATTTTCAAACTAGTAAAGGGGAAAAGTAGAATGAGAAAAAAATCCAAAAGGCAAGAAAGTAGAGAAAAGTAAACTTAGATGATTTGGGACAAATCAAAAACAAAAAATGAGATAATAGATTTGGTTTTCATTTATATTAAATCAACACCAGAAGTATGAGAATATGCATAGTATGTTCATTAAAACAAACCTCGCATAACCCAAAGTCCATCAACAATGGCTTGAATGAATAAACTCTAGCATAGTCTTACAATAAAATACAACAATGAAGTAAATGAACTCTGACTGTATTATATGCATCAGCATCAATGAATCTCACAAGCACGATATTGAGCAAATACGTAAAACAAGAATTTCAAAGATCTTTAAGAAAAGGTTCAGAAGTTGGACCGATTGGCCCATGCTTTGTTTAAAAAGCTCTCACTGTAGTACAACCTATGGGATGGTTACGGTAGAAGAACTTGTCAGAGTAGGTCCTTCTGGCAGTAGGAGGTGCTCAGGGAGGAGCATAGCAGGAGGAGCATTTGTACGTCCATCAGTGGGTCATTCAGGGAGGAAGACGTGCTCCTGGAGGAGCACTTACAGGCTTCCAGGCTGTAGGCCCTGTTCTCTAGCTGTATCCTGTGTGGTGGTTCTGGGTGACATATGTTTTATGCCTCTTTTTTTATGTCTGATATAGTTATCGATCAAATCAAAAAAGGAGACAAGCCCCCCAGGGAACTCTGAGACATCTCGGAGAGTAAATCCCGAAAACCAGCCTACTTACAACCTCCCAAGACTGAATCATAAATAGAAAACTTGAACAGACCGATAATGAGAAAGGAGATTGCAACTATCATCACACACCTCCTCCCAAAGGAAAGCCCAAGAACCACGTGGTTTCACCAGTGAATTCTACCAAATATTAAAAGAATCAACACTAATCCTTCTCAAACTCTTCCAAAAAATCGAAGAGAGAGAACACTCCCAAACTCACTTAAGGCCAGCATTACCCAGATACCAAAGTCAGATAAGGACATTGAAACTATAGGCCTGATGAATATATATGCAAAAAAATCTCAAAAAACCACCCCCCCCCAAAAAAACCCCAAAACCAAAACCAAAAAAAACCTAGCAAGCCACTATGATCAAATGGATCATCCCTGGAAAGCAATGCAAATCAATAAATGTGATATGCTACATTCAGAGAATGATTGATAGAAGTTATATTTTTATCTCAATAGATTCAGAAAATGCATTTACAAAATTCAACATCCTTTCAAAAGAAAAACTGTCAGCCAATCGGGTATAGTAAAAATGCACCTCGACATAATAAAAGCCTCATATGACAAACTCATGGCTAATGTACTCAATGGTGAAATGTTCAAAGCTTTCCTGCTAAGATCAGGAACAAGAGACAGGATGCCCACTCCTAGTCAGCTCGAACCGGAGCCCTAACCAGAGCAATCAGGCAAGAAAAAGAGAGAAAAGGTATCTGTATCAGAAGGGAAGTAAAATTGTTCACAGATACTACGTATTCTGTATGTATGTATGGTTAAAAAAAGAACCCTATGAAACTGCATAGGGATGCAGTGATGAGGATACTGCTGTTTTATGGGTGAGAATCTTGTAACTGATCACGTCTACTTCTTTACATAGATTAAGAAACCTGGACTTGATTTTCTATGTGCCTTTTATAACTACATAGGACTTTGATAAGCTTTAGGTACTCTTTTTGATTTTTTACTCGTTTCATCCTTATACCTCATTTCACTGATATAAATTGCTTCAAATTCTTTTTGGAACAATATACTTTATACATACATCATCATCATGATACAAATTGATTTGTAAATGGCCAAGGATTCTTGTGATCTGCCTCCAATCTTTTGTAGCCTTATGTCCTACTTCAGTCCTAAAACACGTATGGAAAGTCATATTTTCTCTAAACGTACTATGTGGATTTCTGCAGTGATGCAACTAGGTACTCAGGATTAATAAGTAAGCAGATTTGGTTTGAGTCCTGGCTTTGCCTACAGCCTATGTAGCCTGAACCAAATTACTTAACCCCTTTGAACCTCAGTATCATCTGTAAAATGGTACCTTACAGAACTGTAAAGATGTTTCATGTAAAGCACTAAAACATAAGCAGTTTAAGATTTAATTTTTTAATCCCATTGGCCATTCACTAGCAGGCTGACTTCGGTTAGAAAAGCTCTCTGAACTTGCTTTTAAAATCATTATCTGCCTAATATTTTCCGGCATTAGATGAATATACGTAAATATAAGTGAACGTATATAAAGCACCTACCAGATGATTCCTAATTTTAGCTTTTTCCTTTCTTTACCTGTTGCCTCCATCTTGAAGGCGTTTTGTCATATTGGACTGCAAGGAGAGGGACTTCCTGTTTATTTTTCTAACTGCATTAATCTTGTCCGGCTCAAGGTTTCTCTGGATTTTCTAACCCTCCATTATAATATTTTGACTAGTGTTGTGTCGTTCCTGCCCCATCGTTCCAAGTTTTTTTTGGCGGGGGGAGGGGGAGCAACAGATTCTTTTATCTTTGTATTCCCTCACAATACCTTGCAATTGTTCAGTAATCGCTACTAATCGCTTTGAGTTAATTTTTCTGAGGATACCGTTAGACTTCTTTCTTTAGGCTTACTTGAGCAAGTGATCATTCCTTTTCTGATAACTTGGCCTCTCTCAACCTCACCGGACACTCTGCCGTCCTGTTGCGAGAAATCTGCGCAGTTAGTATGGGCAGCAAAACAAAACCACCAACACATTTGAAAGTGAAATTTTAATGTACTACATCGGACGACAGGGACACTAGATACTTCTGGATTGTGTTCCTCAGCCGGAGACCGGTGTGCTGGGCACACGTAGGTTCCCGGGCTCGTCGCCACTGTAACGACAGCGCGCGGCGACGCTCTCAAAGGCCGTCCTCAAACAGTGCGGGAAGACGACGTGCCCGGGAACGCTGCCCGGAACCGAAGGAACACAGGTCAGCGCGCCCTCCACACCCGGCGCGCAAAGGACCCTCGGTTGAGCTGTCCCGTCGTTACCGTCGCCCCACCTGGAAAACCATCACCACCCGCCCATTGTAAGGGCACCTTTCTTCCTCATTTCCCGGACGGCCGTCACGGCCACACGTCAGCACACAGGGACCGTCAGGCGACGCCGGCCGGCCGCCCGTCCCCAAGCCCGCCGCCAGGTGAGCGCGGCCGGCCCGCGCGGCGCCCGCCCCGGGCCCGAGCAGCGGGGCGCGCATGCGCAGGGCGCCGCTCCCCGCCCCCACCGCGCGCCCGCGCCCAACGCCCCCACCGCGGCCGCCGGGCCATGGACCCCACCGCGGCCGGCGCGGCCCCAGCACGCCCGCTCGGCCGCTCGGGCGCCTTCCCCCCGTGAGGCCCTCGGGCGCCCGCCCGGGCCGCTCCGCCCGCCTCCCCGCTCGTCCGGGCGCGCGCCGCGCCCCCACGGCCGGTCCCTGCGCGTGCGCGCCCCGCCGGGCGTATGTGTGTGAGTGTGTGTGCGGCCGAGGGGTGGGCCGCCGCCGCCGACGATGCCGCGGGGCCGCCCCCCGAAGCCCAGGGAGAGCCAGGCGCGCGGCGACACCGGTAAGCGGCCCCGGCCCGGCCCGCCGCGCTGTGCCGCTCCGCGCGATATAGTCCCCGGATGCGGCGCGGAGGGCGCCGGGAGCGGCCGGCGGGCGGGGGCGGCGAGCGGGCCGAGGCGGCGGGCCGCGCCGGGGCGGCCGAGCGGGCCGGGGCGGAGCGGGCCGGGCCGGGGAGGCCCCCAGGCCCGGCGCGTCGCCACAGCCGCTGCCGCCGCCGCTGCCGCCGCCGCTGCCGCCGCCCGACTGCCGGGCCGCAGGGCGCGGGCGGAATGATACGGCGCGGCCCTCCGCCGGCTGGGCCTACTTTCCTGGGCCGGGCGGCGCGGCGGGCCGGGGGCGAGGTGCGCGCCGCCAGCCTGCTCCCTCCGCCCTCCGCCCGCCTCCCTCCGCCCGCCGCCCGCGTCCCCCGCGTCCCCCGCCCGCGCTGCCGGCCAGGGGAGGCCCCGCGGGAGGCAGGAAGCGCGGCCGGCGGCGCAGGTGCCCGCCCGGCCGAGCCGCTGACGGGTCGTGCGTGGCGGGCCGCCCGCCGCGGGGTGGCGGCCTTGGGCCCGGGGCCGCGGCCTGAGAGGCGTGCGGGGCGCCGGGCGGGGCGGGGTGTGGCCCGAGTGACCGCGGCGCCCCGGTGACAACTGCAGCCCACGCCGCCGGCCCGCAGGCCGGGACTCCAGGCGTTCGTCCCCGGCCTGCGGGCCGCACGGGGGACGGCGAGCGCACCCCTGGACCGGGCGGGGTCCCCGTCTCGCCCAGCCCCAGCGCCCCGGCCCTTGGTGGCCACCGGGACGCCGGCCCGGGCCGCAGGCCCCTGGAGCTGGGAACCGCATGCGCAGGGGTGCAGGGCGCTCTGCCCTGCCTCCATTGAGTTGTGTGTCTAGCTGGTCGCCCACCTCGGTGACTCAGTGTCACCCTTTCCTCCACGATGAGTAAACTGACATTAAAGAGCTGGCGATTAAAGAACAAAGATGCAGGCTGGTGCGGGCCAATGCACTGATTTTCAGAGCAGGATGGTCAGTTCTGGACCTTTAAACTTTGTCATCTAAAGCATTTAGGAAGAAAGAGGTAAAGACTAGGAATTAGTATAAACTCGTTAAATGGACACACCGAACGAGGCAGCATTTTTCTGGTTGGAATGGATGAAGTTAGACATGTAAATTAGGGAGACGTTATGACGTAGCTGCAACTGCGTGTGAATTTCAGCAAGAACTTAGTCTTCGAGTGGCCTTTAGGGAGCCGGAGAAGTGTTGGCTGACCAGTGATCCAGGTGTGCAGAATCACAGTTGGATAACAACTGCACAGAATTTTGATGAGTGGCGACAGTTTCTGGAAGGTCTTCAAGGCCTGTCTCACTGCTTTTGCCTCTGTCAAAAATAACGTATGGGGCAGTGTCTCATAACTTGGAAGATGGCTTAGGATAGAGAAAAAATAGGAAATTTGCGTTGACATGACGCTGGGAACCTATTCTGCCAGTCTTAACTTATCTTACCAAATGGCTTCCCTGTCACCTGATCTTTCAAATCCCGAACTTAGAAATAATACTTTTTCTCTTGTTCCCCGAGCATTTCATAATTAAGTCTTGTGGCTTCTGCCTCAGAAGTGGATTTCCATCAGGCCCTGATCTGTCCAACTGAAATGTCACCCCCCTGGCCCTGCCGTCGTTGCATCTCTCAGGTGGACTTCTGTAGGAGCCTTCTGACTGGTCTCCTGCTAGTCTTGTCCTATGAATGTGTCACCTGTCAGCCGGAAGGGCCTCTTAAATGTAAATCAGGTGGTGCTGGCCCTGATTAAAACGTGAGTGGATTCCGCGTCCCTGTGGAATCCGCAGGCCTGCGGGTTCCTGTGGGTCTTACTCCTTAGTCCTACTCCCGTTTCTCCCGTCGCTCTAGCATCGAGTCCTCTGCTCCTCGATGCCGCGTGTGTCCATGTGTCGGGGCCTTTGCTGCTCCCCGCGCTGCTCATTCTCTAGGTCCCAGCGCTTCAGCTTCCTAAACCTGTCTAAGACGAACTTCCCGCTCTACGCCTGTCTTTCTCTACCGCCGAGGTTCCCACAGTGTGGGTCGTGGGGCCCTGGGGATCCCACACTCTTCTAGGGGTCCGCAAGGCACATGTGGCCTTTTCACTTGGTTAACATTTGCACTGATCATACAAAAGCAGTTAGGGGTAAAACTCCCGAGGCCTCAGCGCAGATCAAGGTGGTGGTGGCTGCGTTATCGCCATGTGTCCCACTCAGAAACCCCATACTGCAAATGCAGCAGAGAATGCAGAGCAGATGCGAGGGTCTACCTGTTGCCTCTTAAGCCAGATGTTAAAAAGATTTAGAAAGTGAAAACTTAGTATTCTTTTGAGAAGATATTTTTCATAAAAAAATGTTAAATGATAGATTTATTTTTAAATGAGTATTTGTAAAGTCCTAGTTTTAATTTATAATAGGGCAAATATTAATAGATATAAGCCATGTAGACCTGTCTTTGGGGTCTTCAGTAATATTTAAGAATGTAGAGTGGTCCTGAAACGAAAACGTTTGAGGACCCTTGTGCTATTAGTTTACTCTCAGTGATGTTTCTCATAATCTGCAATTACTATTATTTTTTGTGTTGCCCATTATCAATTTTATTTTTAAGAAAAACCTGGGAGGTAGGTGGGGATTTTTACAGATAGAGGAAATGAGAAACAGCGTAAGTGATTTGGCAGGTCCACTCAGCTAGTAAGTGGCAGAGTTGAGATTCGAATCTACATTTGAGTCCAAAGTGTGCATTTTATTGCTCAGCCTTGATGAATGGAAAGCTCTACGGATGGGTTAATTCATGTATTCGACACATACGTTAAAGCAGTTCTTGGCATAGGTGGGCTCTCCGCTAGGGGCTCAAAGTTCCAGGTCAGAGCCGTGGCCTCTGCCTTGGCGCTTCACGACAGTGTGTCTGTCCCATGGTGGCAGGAGCAGCTTGTGGCCTCAGATAACAGGTGCTCAGATTCTAGGCTTTCCAGAGAAGACTGTCCAAACAGACCCCAGGAGCATTTCTCGCAGTGGTGACTGGCGCGGGGCGGGGGTCGAGAGGTGGTAGCCTGCGTTGTCTGTAAGTCTGCGGGGTGGGCCAGAGCGCCTGCTTCGTGCCTGGCACCATCCTGGGATGTGAAGGTGAGTGCGGCAGGATTTTGTTCTTTATCACAGTTTTCTCAGTTTACTCTTAAGAAGCAGTAACGTGACCTCGAGGGCCACTGTGTTTTAGGATCTCGTGGCTTCCATCTGTTCTCTCAGCAGACGGATGCAGGACTTTTCCTCCCAGCCGCACCTTTAGCTGGCTGCCTGCGGAGTCTGTTTTGTTGGAGAGGTTTGTCATGCTGCATTTCCAGAGAGCTGACACAGGCAGACCTGGAGCCGAGGAACAAGCAGGTTCTTTCTTGTGCAGATGACCAGTTTGGGCCTTGTAGAGTTTGTGGATGAATTCAGGAACGCTACACTGTACCCTCAGGAGAGGTGACGACTGGGACAGGCTGTGTGGTGGAATGTCAC
Source organism: Pteropus medius (assembly GCF_902729225.1). Taxonomy (NCBI): domain Eukaryota; kingdom Metazoa; phylum Chordata; class Mammalia; order Chiroptera; family Pteropodidae; genus Pteropus; species Pteropus medius. Next base: position 1,584,343 of record NW_024340849.1, on the reverse strand, counting down.
TTTTCACAAAGCAGCAGCGTGTGGTGGCCTCTGGTTAACCCAGGTGCTGTTGGTGGGCGGCGATTCAGGGCAGGCAGTCAGGGGTCCCGCATGAAAAAGCTTCATAAAGGCACGACCTTCCTTCTCCACGGTTGAACTTTGGCAGGCAGGCAGGAAGTCAGCATACTGGTTACCTCGAGGGAGGTGTGATTGGGTAACACTTAAGTTCTGAAACTTTTCTGATCCTGGGAGCAGTAGTGAGCGAACATCGGTTCAAAGTCTTGATCTTCGACACAAAACTAGGCTTGGAAAACCACACTAAGCCATGGGTCTTCCTTACGTGAACTGAGCAGTTTTTTGTAAGCGCATTATGTCCCAGGGTCTTCCCACTGTCTCTGTGACAAGGACGCTGTCCCTGCGTGTCAGGAGCCAGCGGTGCCTGCAAACCAGTCTGTGGTGCTGAGACCTTCAGCGAGTGTTACCGCAGCTCGGCAGGGACTCCCCTGGGGGCCCTTACAGGGCCCCGTGACCAGGCCGCTCTGGGTCGGCTGACATCCGGGCACTGAGGGGGATCTGGCTGTGAGTGCCCCTGAGGCTCCCGGATGCCCATCCTGTGCGGAGGACACAAGCAGCGGGGCTGTCTCCCTGTGGGTGACGGGGGCGGGGGTTCCCGGGGAGCCCGATGCGCGGGGCCGCCCCGACAGCGCCCTCTGGAGTTGGAGGGGTCCCCGCAGTGGGTGCAGGGGAGGAGCTTGTGTCACCCATGAGTGGCGCGGCGGCTGTGGGCGGCGCTCCCGGGCGCGAGTGACAGGTCGCAGCTGGCGCGGGCGCCCCTCCCGCCCGCCTCAGCGTGGCCGTGGCGTAGGGGTCGTCAGGGCGGCCAGGCCGGTGTCCGGTGTCCGGTGTCCGCGTGTCGGTGGGAAAGCCCGGGCCGTGCTGAGGAGCTGCCCGAGCCCTCGCTGCGGCCGCCCCGGACGCTGTCCCTGCCCAGCGTTGCCCCTCCGCGCGCCGCGCCTTCGCTGGGGCTGAGTCCCCCGGCGTGTGCTTGATGGGCTCGTCGCCGGTGCCGCGTGGCAGCGGCGCGTCCCATTCGCAGCGTGTCGTTTCCTTCGCCCTCAGTTTTCCCTTCTAATACAGACGTCTGGGGAGCGTCCAGGCTGGGGCCACTGCGGCCAGGCGCTGCCGCCCACGCCCCTGCGCGTCCGGGTCCAGTGGACGCTGCCGGCGGCCTCTCCCTCCCGCACTGAGGCGCTGTAGTCCCAACAATGCTTAGTGTCATCTGTCCTTGTCGCACGCTAGCCGTTCTGGTCTGAGTACTGTCATCCCCGACTTTTAATTTCCGGTTTGTGCTAATAAGGTTTTTATGCCCATTAGCCATTTCTTTGTGTGAAGCTCTTGTTTAAATGTCCTCCCATTTTTTTTACTGGGTGGAATTTTTTTTCAAATATTTACTTTTATCACCCATACTTTTTCGTTTCTAAAGAAAGACTTTAAACTCAGGTACTTGTATATTCAGACACTACGCACACACTCAAATTTAACAGAACTACGGTATGTTAAAATTATGACAGAATACAACCTTCCGTATCCAGAGCCTCGCCTTCCAGCTGAAACAGAGTCCTAGGCTCAAGGCTGGAAGTTACAGGCCTCGTGGGTGTTGCGAGCACATTCTTCCTTTGACAAAGCAAAAAAGCGATCTTCTCTACATAGAGGAGAATAATTTTTTGTCGATCCCTTCTCCGTATGTCCCGTATCGGGATAGAGTTTACCTAGACGTCGAGTGCTGTAACGTACACCTTTCAGTCGTGTTCCTGTCTTGTCTTCTAGGCTGAGGTCGGTCCCCTGCGGCCTAGCCTTTCTGGCAGACAGCGTCACCGGAACACAGCCGTTTGCCCGTTGCCTGTGGCAGCCGTCAGGCTACAGCAGCAGATCCGAGTCGAGTCGCTAGGACAGAGACCTCCCGACCCACAAAGTCTAAACATTTACCGCCTGGCCACTCACGGAAGCCGTTTGCCAAGTCCCGCCCTCGCAGTACACCGTGACCCCGTGCCAGGCGCCACCACGCTGCCATCTTGGAGCTCCTGTTACCTCCTGTGCCTCAGGCCCCCCAGGGCAGGCCCCCGGGCGACGCGGGCATGCAGGGCGTATCCGCTCCACACGCCGTGTTCTGCAGTAAGCAGCCTTACTGTTTGCCTAAGCCTAATCTCTTTAAGGCTGGTGAGGGCCTTTGTCTTAGTCACGGGGTGGAAAGCCTGGGCACCCCCCTAAACAGTGATCCCCAGAAAATGGGTGCAGTCAGGCAGCTGTCGGCCTTCCGCCTCTCTGCCCGGTGCCTTCGCACTCACTGTGCAGCTTTTTGCCCCGGCCGCTGACGCCCTCTGCCAAGCACTGTCAAGTTGGTGACAGCCACGCTGAGCCCTAGGGTTGCTGCCCAGTGACGACCAGGGACGTGCTTCCTGCGGACGTGTGGCCGTGCTCTCTAAGCGTGACGGTGTGCCACCGGCAGTCCGTGCGGTGGCTTCGCCAGTACAAGGACAACTTACAGTTGTGATGGCTGTGTATACGTGACGCTTACGTCAGAGCAGTGCGGGCCTGACGGGGACGGACACACAGAGTCAAACCTGACAAGACGGGCTTCGACACACCCCTGGGAGAAGGCGAATGTAGCTATGAGCGGCCTGACCCGGTTAGGGACCGTTTAATGAGTTTCTGACGGGGTATGTATCTTAACTCTGTCATGGGTTTGTTCCATGTCGTTCATTGTGCTACCTATACCAATGTTTGTGAATTTCCACGAGACTTTTTCTCATAGAATCAGCATCCAGAGGACACGGTTATAATAACGGTCCATGTAAACATATACATAACTTCTTGTATTAAGAAATAGGCCATGAACAGCACCCCAGGAGTCCCCACCGTGCTCTGTCCAGTCAGGACTCCCATGGGACCAACCGCTGTCCCGATGTGTGACAGCCTCGGTGAGCTCTGCCCACTCATTGAACGTTGTACGATGAGATCGTATGGATGTTCCCTGATGGTGGACATCTTTTGGTCAGCGTGAGAGGTTCATTGTGTCACTGTGTAGCAGTAGGCCGTCCATTCTCACGTCGTGGTCCAGCAGGTCCCCGGGTCACGTCGCTCTGGACTGTCATTTTCTCGTTGAAACGGCTCACGCTTTTGCTAGCCAGGGCGCTCGGCTTGGCCCTCCGCCGAAGGCATCTTATGCTGAGACCGTGACAATCTTAGGCTTGCAGCTGGGGTGGACGCTGCTGGCGGGGGCCCGGCTCAGGTGCTGTTCTCACACGAGGCCAAGGCGGAAACTGGGCTCTCGTCTCAGAAGCCATGACCTGGAGATTGGGGCGCCGATCGACGGGAGTTGAGGAACTCCTGGTTCTGCCGCGGCGAGCGGTGTGGTTTTGACTGAGTGGCTCAGTTCCTCTGGGATGTTGGGTTTCTCGGCCGTTCTGCAGGCCGTGGCGCGTAGGACCCACCACTTCCCCACGCAAACTTTATTTCTTACCTTTTCATTTAAATCTGTTCGACTAGCTGATGCCTTATCGTAGTTAGGAGTTTTGAAGTGTGGACGGGCCCTTCCCGAGCCCTGCTCCCCAGTCAGCCAGCTGCCTGTCACGCCGGCCGCCAGCACACGCACACGCGAGTGCGCGGTGTGTCCCCGCCCTTCCACGCTCCTAAGGAAACGACAGCATCTAGAACGTCCTGCTCCTTCCACTGGCTCCATTTTGAGGATGCCTTTTCTGTATGAGGATGTTTTATCGCCACACGAGTCCTTCTGTAGAGAATACGTTCTGTCTGATAACGGGCCAAACGCGTAAGCGCGTCCCCCGGGTCCAGCGCCCCCGGCGCCGGCACTGTGAGTTGACACGTTGGTTGCTTCCTCGAGAGCAGGTGCCGTGGCCGGCGCTGTGCGCGCAGGGCATTTAGAATTCTGACGGAGATTGTACCAAGAAAATGATGTGCACGTCAGCTAGCTGTTAGGAGCCACCAGACGGCTACAGCGATATGTACAAAAGGAGACTAGTTAGTGCAGATGTGACGAGCTGGGCAACTCTTTAACGTATGTAGCTTTGAGGTGGAGGGTGTGAGTCAATGCCACAATTAAGTGGGAATTAGCTGTGTTGGTCGTGAGAGCTTCAGACGACTGGGAAGAGACCCCCAAAATCGTTAGCTTTTATCTGCTCTCCAGACAGTTAGCAGATATTTTTCAGGCACACATTACGTGTCAGACTTTGTGCAAGGCTTTAGGGGTACAGAGATGAGGCGGACAGGGTTCTTGGGCCCAGACACCTCAGAGCTTTCCCGAGAAGGTCCAGTTGTGCCGGACCCTGAGTGCCGACGCGTGTGGCAGAGCAGGGGAAAGCGGGAGAAGGCAGGAAGGAGGGGACCAAGTGGGAAGGAGACGGAATCGTGGCGGTGAGCCAAAGCGCTGCCGAGTCGAAGTCGGGCGGTGGCGTCAGGCGTCCCAAAGGGGACTTCCGGGAGCGGTATGGAGTCCGAGGATGAAAAGTGGGAGCAGAACGGTTACGTGGTTGAGAGCTGGGCTCTCGGAGGAGCTTAGGGGTGCTGGAGGAGGCAGCTGGGGGTGGCGCCGGGGAGAGCAGCACGTGGTGGGGCCAGCTGTACTCGGAAATGATTTTTATTCAAGCCCTAAAATAAAATCAGAGCAGTTCGGAGTTAGCTCAGTCGCTTTCGACAGTGAAACCGATGCGCCTCGCTTTAACGTTAAAAAGCCTCGCCAGGACTTAGGGAGAGCCGCGAGCTCACACGACACGGAGCGTTTAAGGCCGGAGAGGCGCACGCGAGAGATCCACGGAATGCTGCCGGTGCGGAAGGTTTTGTTGGAGCCGGGTGTCACGTCAGAAGGGGTATTTCGCGCAAAAGGTCAACTTAGGTTTTCGGGCTGGGGGTAAGGACAGACCTTTGCCTGTAAGGTCCAGCCGACCGACCTGGTGCCAGCAGACAGTGCGTCTGGCCCCGGCCATTGCAGACCGTGGGGCCGGCAGGTCCCCTCCGTCCTGGAGGCCCGGGGCCCCGCGGGGGCAGGAGGCGTCTTCTGACTCTTCTGCCTGGCTCTGGGACCGGCTTTATCATTCTGCGGTGTGGCAGACAGACGGCTCTTGGTGTTACTTAGGATCTCTAGTTACATAGAGTTAAACCGACTTTGAAACAAGTCTCTAGATTTTTCTCAAGGCAAGCAAAGCTGCTCCATCACCTTCTGACCTTCACGCACTCAGTGTTTGTTTAATTTTGACAATTTGAGTTCTTGGTGGCAGGAAGGATCACAGAGAATGTCCTGTCTCTGGGTAAGGCGACTGCCTGGGACCCTGTAGACAGAGTCTCGCTTACAGCAGCGGACTCATGCGAAGACACCGCCACCCCCTGACCCCACCACCCCGTCCTCTGGGAGCAGAAACGGGTAGTGGGAGGCATGGGCCGGATGCCGTGGGCGTGAACTCTGCCAAGTGCAGTCGCTTTGTTGCCCGCGCGCGTGAAGGCGGGAGCCACGTGCAGGACACTCGCTCCGGTCTGCGGGACGTTAGATGTGTGCTGCCCCGGATCTCGGGCACTGGCAGCCGCCTCAGCCGGGCTGGCCGTTAGCAGGCCACGTGCATTTGAGCACACCCACCTCCTTGAGAACCCTATGGCCCCAAACAGTGGACACGCACAGACGTGGGGCGTTGGCGTGAGCCTCGTGGGACTCGTGGGTGCGGGTCCCACCTGTGGCCTCCGGGTACGCTCTTTCATAGGCCTCTTTCTGAGCAACAGATGCTCCAGGATAGACACAAGGGATTATTTTGAGGCCTAGGAGGCTGCCCAGCAAGGGCCAGCCCTGAACAGAAAGAAAGTTGGATGACAGAGGCCCGCCTGGCCCTGGGGGAAAGGCTTCCTGCTTCCTCCTGTGAAGAGCAAGAGCCACATCTGCCAAGCAGAGTGACAGCCCAGAGCTGCGTGGATTTTAAACTCATGCTCCATGCGAAAAGTAAAATGCTGTTTTCCCCCGCTAGCTAATTTGAATTATTGTTGTTTTAAGTTTGCTTTAACAGCATGTCATACTATTACTGAAAAATGATTTGATTTTATTTATTATGTTTGAGCTTTGTTAAGGAGAGAAATCTTGCTTAAAATAGAAAACTTTTTTGGAAAAATCTTAATTCATAAGCAAAACAATGTCATTTTTCAGTTATAAATTTTATAGTTTCTTTTAGCGTTTTGCCTATCATTTGCAGTTAATTAAACCCTTCCTCATTTTTGAGTAACATATTAAGTAGTTTCGACATATAGACTTGTTTCATTCTGCATGCTGAAATGTTTCTAATTTTGCATGTTAGAGGTTCATCTGAGGTGGTCTTTTATTTCTGTGTTCAACCTTTAGCTTAAAACACTTGCTATTTACTTCTTAAAACACAGTTTTCAACAGATATTTTACTTGTACCTTCCTAACTTACAAACTGCTTCCCACGGTAAAAACTTTTTCAAAGGGAATAATAATGGATGGGTTGTTGTGGTCCCAACAGTCATTTCTTTTGAGCCTAGGGAGTCATAAATGTTTCATTATTAGTGTAGTGCAGAAATTTAAAAAGTGTGCTCTTCGACTAGAATGTGGTTATAGTTAAAAATAAATAGAATAAAAACGGGTTATGTCTTTTCGTTAGTAGAGCCATCTTACTTACAAATGAAGTTGAAGTCTTTTGAATTACATTACTATTTCTTGAAACTGGAGTTTGCTTTACTCGCGAATCTGTCAGAAGGATTTTTGAAGCTGTTTCCTGCTTTCTCCAGACCCTGTCCCTGTGCACCGCAGCTGTGCACCCCACCTCCGGCCCGTGGGCTGTCACGGTTCCTGCTTTAAGGCAGGTTCTACTGCTGGATGGAGTTGGAAGTGCAGGCTGCTTTCTCAGACGGACTCAGCTCTGAGAAAGAGGGCAGGCCCACTTAGTGCATGCGTGCTCGGGAAATAGATTTCTCAAGTCTTAAAACCAGCCCCCTACCCTGCCTTCGAAATTTTAGATTCTAATATTTTGGGGTCAGATTTGATATAGAGATTCGTATGTGACACGTTTCTAGTCTTCGTGCAGTTAATATGTATTGTATATTTATGCCCAGATTCTAAGACCTGGAGTATATTCACTTATTTTAAGGAATTGCAGAGATTAAGAACATCTTTATGGCATCCTTGACACATGTTTGTGGTTATCACGTAGTCATTCTGGTTTGAGAATGCTTTGCGGCGTGCGGCCGTTTACCTAAGGGGGCTTGCAGAGGCCCACCGTGAAACCCAAGGGCCGTGCAGTTCGCAGCCCTCCCCTCCCCAGACCGTGCCACCTGACTTAATCTCTCTTGGCAGCAGTTTTCTGAGGTCGATTGAATGAGTGAAGCAGCTTCTATCTCTTGACCAGAGTTCTGTTGACTGAGTGAGTTAGGAACGGTGTGGATTACTGGTGACCCCTGAGAGCGACTTAGAGGTGACGTGCCTCCAGGATTCGTAGTGACTTTGAAACCACACGCAGCGGGCAGGCCAGGCTAAGCACATTATGGCTTTCGTGTGAGCTGGCGAGTGTGGCCGTGAAGCCCCAGGAGCTGAGTTTCAGATTTTTAAAAGTCCCGTGAAGAGGAATTTAGAATCGCTTCCTGCGTGTCCATCATCTCAACGCTTCTCATTTCCAACTTAAAAGGCATGCCCATTGAAAAGTTAAGATACCATTAATTTCATCTAAAACCTCTCATAAATCTGTGACATAATTTGGTTTCTGAACAGTAACCAAACGATTTAGTTTTATTTCTGTGATGAGAATAACACCTGGTGTTTATTGACTATACTTATGCGATTTTATAGATGGAGTTTTAACATTGAATGCGGAGAGCACTAATTATGCCTGTCAAGTCCCAAACTTCCATAAATGTGAAATCTGTCTGCTATCTTTTCCAAAAGAGTCCCAGTTTCAACGCCACATGAGGGATCACGAGCGAAACGACAAGGTATGTATTTACAAGGGGCGTCGAGACGTGAGCGTTGGAACTGGAGGTGCAGAAATCCACACGCGAGATAGAACTTGTCCGATAATTTAGAGTCCTCGACTGTGGAGCATTTCACAGCATGTGAGACGTGTTCTGACATGTTGTTTTCTGTCGTAGTTGCATTCCTAGCTATTATTAGGTGACAGGAGAGAGCGAGGGCTCGTCTGATGAGTGTGTGTCAAAATTACGTACGAGTGGAGAAAGAAATATTCTTAAAACGTGACTTTTCTCGGGGAGTTTGATTTCCTGCCTGAGTCAGCAGGGAGCTGGCGCACCGTGGTGCGTGTGGTGTGTGTTTCCCCCGCAGGGCGTGCTGCCCCTTAAGGGGCCTCGCACTTGACAGGCGCTTCCGGCAGTGGCTGGCCTTCCCGCAGGCGCAGCCCCATCTTAGAGATCCGCACCCCCTCTGCAGTGCGCCCTGCGGCCTGAGTCAGGACCCTTAGTGTCCCGATGGAATGGCTTGCCCGATACACGGGAAGTGGCAGTTAAACGACAACTGAAAAAGTGGCCCCGGCTTTTCTCCCGGTGGGAGAGCGTGAGCTAGTGAGCCATGGGAGGGCCGACAATACCAGGGTCTCTTCTCTGGGACCAGGATGTGACCAGCCCCGCTCAGCTTCCAGCGTGAGTGACGGCCTGCAGCGGGGTTTGCGTGCTGCTAACACGGCGCCCTCTGGCGTCCCCCCAAAAGCCACAGCCCGAAAGCGCTGGCTCCCCGCCACCGGTCTGGGCATCCCAGACAGAAGTGGTCCAGTGGTTACACTATCTTTCTGCAAGTAAGTGGCAGAATACCTTCCCTTTGGGGAAAATTTTAGACCGACATAAGCAGCTCTGTTAAAACCTGGGAAAATTTTTGATTACCTGTTTTGCTTAAAGCGGTGTAGTTTACAGCCGGGGAGCTGGCCAGAAAGGAAGGGATGAATGGCAGCAGTGCAGGGCTCACATTCGTTGCCATGGAGACTGCATCCTGCATCCTGACACGCGGACAGGCAGCCTTTGCTGGTAGGAGTCTAGTCTGCGTAGGTGTGTGGCTGTCCTGCAGTCCTTTGAGACACTCTGGGAGCAGCTTTATGTGTCAGTTTGGACCGGTCGAGGCGTCAGAGAGGCTGGAAAGGCCGTCTGGACCGTGGTACCTGTCGATGTTCGCATGGCTTTGTTGTGGAAAGACTGTGTTTCAGTGGCTTCTTGCCTTTTCTCTCCAAATAGCCACACCGATGTGACCAGTGCCCCCAAACGTTTAATGTTGAATTCAACCTGACACTTCATAAGTGTACCCACAATGGGGAGGACCCCACCTGTCCTGTGTGTAACAAGAAATTCTCCAGAGTGGCTAGTCTCAAAGCGCATATCATGCTGCATGAAAAGGAAGAGGTAATTATTTCGGCCTATACTTTGTTAACTGGTTTTTAAATGCATCTAACCCTTAGGAGGATTTTAGGTATAAACTAGTTTAAAAAGCCTTTCGTGTGGATTTCCAGGACTTAACCTTCATTAAGTGTGCCTTAGCTGACCTCCATTTCACAGATGATACATTTATTTTCTGTACCTGTTAATTTGGTTGGAGACGTTTTAACGTGTAGTATATTTGGAGGGTCAACATATGTCTACGTTGGCTAGAAGGGGTCCCCCACACACATATATTTAAAGCTGAAAATAACTTTTATAGGAATCTGTAGTGGCCAAAAGTAAATTTTCTGCCTCTGAAGATGGGAGAGTCTCCTTGCTCGGCTCCTGGACCCCCTGACGTGTGGGGGTTTGGGAGGAGAGAGACTCACGACGACACGAAGCAGTTTATACACCAGGTGAACATCCCTGGGGGCCACAGGCATAGTCCGGGGACAGCTTTACGGGTGACTGGGGAAAGACAGCTCCCTGGTGCTGGGCTTCGAGGGCCTACTTTATAGTGGAAATGACTGTTACCTTAAAAATACTGTAGGAAATTAGGAAGATACAAAAAGTAGGAAGGAGAGCATGAAAGTCACTTGCAGCTGTCCCTTCCAGGGCTCATTGCAGGTAACTGTTTGGCACGTTTTCCTGCTGAGACAGAAAAACAAAGACAGTGTTCAAGTTGCACGTGTAAAACTCGCATCCTAAAGATTGTGTTTGTACTTTCTATATGGGTTTGCGTATTTTTACATATGGCTTTAATTTTTAATATAAAATCATTTATCTTTTAATGTCATTATGTAAGTAATGTATGTTTCTTTTGGGAAAAGTTAGAAAGTAAACAGAAGTAATAGTAAAAGAATAATCACATCAGTTGTAGAAAATGCATGTAGTGTTTCAAACTTCTTTTTGCTATACGTGCTTTCCATAATAGTTTGTGTTTAAAAAATAGTTTGTTTTTTTTTTAATGCATAAATAGTTATGCCACTAGACAGACTGTTTGGTGACCTGCCCTTGTCCCTTAATATACTGTGAATATTTTCTTTTCCTTTTCGTGTACTGTATCCTGAGTCTTCCCACTTGTCAGTATTTTAAATTACTTTATTAAAGAAGTAGCATGATGATATGTAATCGTTTCCTTTATTATTTAACGTTTAAGTTGTTTATACTTTTTCAGCGTTATAAATACTACATCTTTGTGTATATCCTAAATGACTTCATCAGGGTAGATCTCTCCCAGCTACAGTTGGATTTCTGGACTCCAAGACTTTTTCGAGTTCTCTGTAGACGCCGATCGTGTCCCAAAACGCTGCCCCTGCTCCCTGGACTATGGCACTCTCCAGCAATGGCCGTGGTTTTGTTTTTAAAACAGAAATGTTTGTATTAAACAATGGCACGTTAAAATGTTTTGGAATAAGTACTGTCTGCACACCATCAGACACCCAGCAGACAAGCCTGCAGAGGGTGGAAAGTCGCGTCTCCGTCAGCCCCCAAGTCCAGGACTCCCAGAGCAACTTCTAGTAGCCATCCCTTTGGTGCCATGTCGGGGCCCCCTTGTCACCCCGTGCCTCCGTGCCTCAGCTAGCTGTGCCTCGGGTGTTGTTACACAGCTGTGCGTCAGAGAGGACTCCGGTTCTTCTCAGCTGCCACATGGTGTCGTGTCAGGGTCGGCAGGTCACTGTAGTTAGACGCGTAGGTTGTCTTCCGCTGTCGTGTAAAGCCACAATGAGCAGATGTTCTTACGTGTGTGGGCGCATTGCTGTACAGTGCTTCTCACGGAGACGATTTGGTACTGCAGAGCAGCGGTCCCCAACCTTCCCGGCACCAGGGACCAGCGCTCCTGAGAACCTAGCGCCTGGTGATGTGAGGGGGTGCTGAGGCAGTGACGCCGGCGCTGGGGAGTGACTGTAGATACAGATACAGATGAAGCTTCGCTGCCCTCCCGCCGCTCACCTCCTGCTGTGCCCGGTTCCTGACAGGCCACGGACCGGTTCCCGTCCGCGGTGCGGGGGTCGGGGCCTCTGCCGCAGAGGACATGTTGGCTGTCACTAGTGCGGGAAAGGAGTTGAGGTGCTGCAGGCACCTGGTGACTGGAGGCCAGGGATGCTCTGGAACCCGGGCAGCGCCCAGCGCCCAGCGCCCCTCCAGACGCACAGTGAGCTGGCGCCTCGGAATGGAGTCGCTGTGTGAATTTACGGAGTCACATACGTGGATTTAGAATTCTGACGGAGATTGTCAACTTGCTGTCCATGGAGGTTTAACCGGTGTCGGCCCCAGCCCACCATAGTGTGTGAAAGGGCCATTTCTTCGTGCCATTTCCGCTATCTGTGCTTTAAAACTTGTCTCTTCCTATCCAGTAATTGTAAGATGGTATGTTTTTGTTGTTTTAATTTGTATTTTCTTCATTATAAGTGAAGTTTAGCATCTTTCAATGTTTATTAGTAGTATTTTTTCTGTCTTCTAATTTTCTTACCTTATCTTGGGATGTGGGTGGAGATTATTGGTCTGTTCTTACGGATTCGTGACAGCTGTTTACATACATAGGAAGTTAACTTTTTTGGCCCCACGTGATGATTCTTTCTCAGTTTCTGACTCACCCCCCGCTCCCCGCTCCTGCCACCACCACTGGCATACATTTTTTAATTGTCAGGTATTCAAATTTTCAGTGTATTTTTTCATTTACAGATTCTAGCTCTTGTGACTTGCTTAGAAATATTTTCCAAATCTACAGTGACTTTTTTTTTTTTTAAATACCACTGTGTCTCCCAGGGCAGGCACACGTATGGTGACGGTGACTCCCAGGGCATGACACACATGGTGACAGTGCCCCCCAGGGCAGGCACATGCATGGTGATGGTGACTCCCAGGACAGGCACACAGATGGTGACAGTGACCCCAGGCAGGACACACGATGGTGACGTGACTCCCAGGGCAGGCACATGTGCAGTGCAGCACACACAATTTTGGAAATCATGACCTCCCGTAGATACCCCAGCTCAGCCCCTGCCCAGCCCCCCTGTGGACCCCCAGCTTGTATTTGCGTGTCCCCCCTGCACACTGAGGACCCTAGCTCTCCACGCGCTTGCTCAGGCCTGCGTTTCGCTGACATAGTTTGGTGGCTGCGAGGCCCACACGACTGCAGGACACGTGCCAGGGGCGGTCGGGGTTTGGAGCGAGCCCAGGGTCACTGGATTCAGTCTCTGTTTTGTCCCACGCTGCCCGCCACACTCTTCTGAGCTGCAGCCCTCAGCTGACTGCCCTCAGCTGGGATTGGGTTGGGGGGTCGAGGGCTACGCATGTTTGCATGTTTGTTGACTCTTAGAAGGCAAAGCAATGAGAATGGGGAGCACTAGGAGGGTGCCCCAGCCCGCTCCTCTGCGCCTGGCCAGGGCGCCGCTGTCTTGTTTCTTTGGTTTGTCTTTGCTGTGTTTTTCTTTGGAATGATACGCGAATATTTGTATGCTTCTTACTTTCCCTTTCTGGTTTATTATTAATATGAACGTCAGAATTTGGCTTACTTCAAAGTCGGTTGGTGTTTCCATTTTCATTGCATTAGATTTTTAGATTGTTCCTGAGAATCGAACATTACAAAATTGAATCTTTATCGTCAAACATCGCTCAGTAATGTTTTGTTCATAATTCAGTACGTTATTTACACTTACTCTTGAACGTTTTCAGGTTTTTCTTAACGCCGTTCTGGGGGGAGTGTTTATTTGTCTGTGGGAGTGCAGGGCTGAGCTCCGCAGCCCTGCATCGCACGAGATTTTCTTTGTGTTTTCAGGTGTACAGCTTCATCTATACATCGTAATTGGGCAATAAGATTTGGTTTTTTGTTTTGCTCTAGTTTCAACGACCACGAGTGGTTTAAAGCCACCTTGTGATTGTCGTCCCCATAATATGCTGCAGCAGCCCCCCACCCCCAACCTCCTTATTCTGAAAGCGTCATGCTTGAGAGAGCAGCGCCCCTGGCAGGCGATGGCTCCTGTGCCCGGATCCGCCGCCTTTACAATCTCCCAGCTCTCACCCCACACACCTTTTCTGAACAGTGTTGAAGTGAGGCGTGCACATCGTCTTACTCGTCCCCTCCAGTGCCGTCGCGCACTTTCCCGAGGGACGGAGACTCTTCCGTCGTCATCACAGAGCGGTCCCCACAGCCTGGAGTGACCCATCTTCAGAGGTCCCCGTCTGGAGGGCAGGAGTGACAGTGACCGACAGTGTGTGGTGGAGAAGTGAGCTTTGAGCACTAGGGCCAGCTGTCCCTTTGACCCTGGGAGAAGGGGTTCCTGCGGCAGGCGCCTCCTGCTCCCCTGGACCGTTCTGGGCGTCTCGCTGCACAGCTCCGCGGGTCCCGGGTGCCAGGGGTTTCGCACCGAGGCCTGGCCCGGCCGCGCCGCGTGTCAGGCGGAGGCCAGGCGGCCTGGTGTCGGGAGAGGCTGCTGTGCACGATGTGGTCACCGCGTAGCCTCTGAGTCCTGGAGCTTCTGTTCCACGCTGATGTTCACCCGGCCCCTGCTTGTTCCCACAGCGAGTGTGTGACACATACAGTTCGCTGCTGAGAACTGACCCGTGTTGGTGGGGGGTGGTGCTTGGTGGCCTTACTTTGTCCGTCCGCCTGTGTCGGGGTCAGGACGCGTGGGGAGCGTGCCGTGGAACAGCAAAGGAGGCAGGACGGAGGGACGTCGGCGGGAGTGTTGAAACGCTGTAGCGCATGGTCCAGGCCGGGCGGGCAGCGTGCGCACGTGTGTGTGCGTGTGTGTGTGCGTGCGCTGCCCGTCTGGGTGGGCCCGGCCCTCGGCGTGGTGGGGGCCCGGTGTGGCTCCCAGGCCAGGCCGGCACACGATCGTCCCCGCGGGCCCTCCGCACAGGCCACCAGGACACTGAGAGTCATGGCTTCCACTGTCAATGCTTCTTCACGCAGGCCTTGCAAACTCCACTCCGACTTCTTCCGTAGCTGAAAAGAGAGAGAACAGTAACGTATCCCCTCCAGAAGTTCTGAGGTTTTTGTACGTTATTTTCAGAGTTTCCCTGCGTTGTATTTTCTTTTCCATATGCTTTGTCCAAGTTGTTTCCCAGTTGGTTCCCCACGGGGAGCTCATGGTCCTTCTGCCTGCGATGCCCCCTGCTCGTCACTGCATTCACTCTGTCTGCTCAGGTGTTGCTGGTGCTTAGCGCTGCTGTGACGTGGTCTCCTGAGACGGGGGGTCGCCCCACAGGCGAGGGGGAGCCTGCGCAGCCCGCCCTCGGCCTCCAGCCGCCTCGGCCCCTCACCGTTGTGGATCCCAGAGTGGAATCAGCCCTCGAGTTGGGACCGATCCTCTCCCCGGAGGCCGTGGCGAGATGCGTGTTTCCCGAAGCCAGGCGCCTTTACTTTTCTGCCGCGACTCAGCCCTCCTGCATTTCCTCCCTTGGGCCAGAGCAGCTTCTCAGGTCCGCGTGTGACCACGAGAAGGGGAGGCCAGGGCGGTCGGGAGAGGCTCGGCACAGCCGCAGTGCGCAGACGCTGCCGGGGGCTGTGCGGACGCTTCATCCTCCTGCCGTCACGGGGAGCAGGTTCCGGAGGCTGAGAAGCGGTGTTCGGCAGTCTGACCTTTGTGACCCTATGCGGAACAGGGGCTCAGGACTAGGGGCTCCACACGAGCAGAACCCAGAAGTCCGTGCGGTGCCTGCTGCGGCTGTGCAGATGTGCAGGCGGCGTGGAGGCGGGGTGCTCTCTGTGCGGGCTTCCCGCCCCCGCAGTCTGGCGCTGTGCGGTGCGGAGCTGGCAGGGCGGCGCTGCCCACGGGGTCGCCTGGGACGCCCACCGCCCCGCTGTGTCTGGTTCACGATGACAGGGCCAAGAGGACACACTTCTGCTCTTCAGAGGCTTGATGCAGAAGTTGAATGTCCCGTCTGCGAACGTCCCACTGGGCAGAACACAGGTGTCACATGGGGCGAGCTTGCCGTCAGAAAGGCTGGGCAGTGGGGCTTTTAGTCGGGTAGCCACGTGCTCGCTGAGAAATCCACCACCGTGTAGAGGAGGTTGGTGTTGACACGCGGTTGTCTGTCTCTCCCACGTGAATTAGCAGAGCAAGTTCTACAGTCCGTGTGTTTCTTGTGCTTTCGTTTCTCAGATGATTTGAATATGGCATATTAGTAATAACCATAGGAGTAGTTACTGGCCTTTAGTTGCATTTGAAAATAGCCTGTAAGACTCCAGATAAGATAGAGTGTCCCCTTTATCCCAGGTCCCATCTCCGCCCCTGCCAGCCCCCCCCCTGCACACACAAATAAGAACACTTAGGGAGAGCAGCCAGCTGCCCAGACAGACTCCGAGAGGCGGGAAGGGGGCTGCAGCCGAGGGTTTCAGGACGGAGGGCCACCATGCTGGGGAGTCCCCGGGCTTCTGTGCTTCCCCTGGACACCTGGACAGCGGGCCGGAGAATCCTGTGGCCTTCTGCCAACAGGCATAGGGGAAAGCGCTCCAAGGACAGTTGGGTTCCCTCAGTCCCAAGGGGCAGAAACACAGTCTGACGATAGGAAACCTTTTTGATGCTGTTCCCCTACCCCTAGCCAAACACCAGATTCCCCCACCTGGTGGTGATAGCAGAGCTGTGCCAGACGCCGAGCTTCCATCCTGCGCCCGGCAGAAGCGGGCTGTGTGCTGATGCCCGGCCAGAGTCCTGTCAGGGCATCTCACCCGCCAGCAGCGAAGAGACTTAACCAGGCGGTGCGCGATGTCCCGCCCACCCCCTGCTTCCAGTGGGCCCTCCACCCCTGCCTGGTCCGGTGCCACATCTAAGCAGGCGGCTGCTGCTACAAGGCAAGCTAAGATCCAGACTGACAGCGTAATACCCCAGATGTCCAGGGTGCAATCGAAAACCACTCGTGGTGCTAAGAAGCAGGGCAGTCCCAGTCCAGTGGGGAGAGACGGCAGAAGACCTAGATGTTGGAATCACCTGGCAAGCATTTTTCAAGCAACCATCCTCCAAATGCCTCATGAATTGTCTTGAAACATGGATGAAATGGAGATGAAGACATGGCATAAATGGAGACTGGAAGAACCAAAGGGAATTTATCGAACTGAGAAAGCCGGTGATTGAAATAAAGGACTCAGTCGAAGGTCTCAACAGTAGACCAGAAAAGACAGAAGAAAGAATCAGTGACCTTGAAGACAGATCAGTAGAAATTACTTGAGCTGAACAACAGGAAAAAGTCGATTAAAGCAGTTCCCAGAGCCTCAGGGAACGTTGGGACAGTGATCGAAGACCCCGCATGTGTGTCAGAGGACTTGCAGAAGGATGGGGAGGGAGAGCGGCCGAGACTGTGCTTGCAGAAGGAGACCCAGATTTGGTGGCAGGTGTAACGCACACGTTCGAGAAGCTGAGCGAACCCACCATAGCAGGGTAAGCGCAAGGGACATGCACCAAGATACATCGTGATCGAACTTCCGAAAAGCAAGGACAGGAAGTGACCCTGAAGAGGGCACAGGGAGAGCATCTGTCATCTCGGCGCCTCACCGATTCGGTGACATCTGGATCTGTGGGCTCCAGAAGCAAGCGGCACACTTCAGTCGTTGAGGGGAAGGCACCATCAGGCATGGGTTCTGTATGTGGTGGAGACGCCCAGGGGGGAGGGGAGGGGGGTCGGTGAAGACTCCGCTGAAGGGGTGCGCTCAGAACCTGCTGCGAGCAGGCCTGCCCTCAGCGATGGCTGGAGGGGCCCGTCCTTGCTGACCCAAGGAGGCCCGGGACCCCGGAAGCAGACGGCAGCGTGGTGGTCAGTTCTCTGGTCAGCTTGGGAGGTGGTTTGGGGTGAGGTTAACGTTTAGACCAGTGAATGTGAAGCAAACACTTCTCTCTGGGATGTGGGTGGCCCTTAACCCAATCAGTTGGAGGCCTTGATAGAACAGAACGACTGATTTCCCAAAGCAAGATGTGCTTCTCCAGCTGACTGCCTTCTGGGGTCCCCCGCCCGCCAGCCCACACCACAGACAGTGGGACACTTGTGTGAGCTGGTCCCCAAGATGACACTTGCTGTCTGCACACACACATCCCGTTGGCTCTGTCTCCCTGGAGAACCCTGCCTGATAACGGACTTTTGAGACGGATAAAATAAAAACTGGGGTGAATATAATACATCGTCTTCCCCTTGGATTCCCAAGTCCCTCTTGATGATTGAAGCAAAAATGATCCTCCGGTGTGCTCAGTGTCCCTGGAGGAAATGCTGAGGACAGTCGTATTAAAAGGGGCGGGACCCAGGACCGGCGTGGAGGCAGGATCTCCGCATCGCCGGAAAGTGAGAAGCGATGCCAGCAGATGGTTACACAGGTGTGGCACGCAGAGCAGCTGCCAAGGAAACCAACAGAGCAGCGTACTCAAAAATGGTACGAGTAAGTCCGAGGGAAATTCTGGAGGAGCCTAAGAGCAAACCCTGGGAAGCAAGAAAAGAGAAGCAGGGGAACAAGAAGCAGCGAGCGGCCAGCAGAGCTGAAGCTCAAGAGTGTCCTTGGTGACCACGTGAGGCTCCGAGTGCACTAACTCAGTGTCCAGTGACCACGTGAGGCTCCGATGCGCACCAGTGTCTGGTGACCACGTGGCACTCCGGGTGCACTAACCCAGTGTCCAGTGACCGCGTGACACTCCGAGTGCACTAACCTGATGTCCGGTGACCCGTGCGCTCTGAGTGCACTAACCCAGTGTCCGACCCGCGTGACACTCCGAGTGCACTAACCCAGTGTCCGGTGACCATGTGACACTCCGAGTGCACTAACCCAGTGTCCAGTGACCACCTGCAGCTCCAAGTGCACTAACGCAAAGGCAGGTGTGTGGCAGCCGCCGAACGTGTTCACCGTTTCCGGTCTGGCCGGAAGACCCTGGGCTCCAGCTGGTGGGACGTGCAAAGCTTTGGCGTCTGATGAGGTGCCGTAGGCCCATGGAGGTCGAGGGCCACTCAAGACATGAGCAGCTGAGGCTCCTGGCAGTGGGTTGGGGCCACCAGTGCAGTGTCCCCTGGAACTGCAGAAGCAGGAGTAAGGTTGCCTTCTGGGGGTTAAACTCTGAGGTGACACGACGGGTCAGAGAGGTGAAAAGTCACAGTTAGAGGGCCCCATTTTGTCACGTGTGGCGTATGCTTCAATAACATTGATTTAAAAATTATTTATGAGCATATTTTCTTATATGTACTCATAAACCGGAATTACTGTTGTAGTTTAAGGTGTCCCATTTTTGAATTTTTATTTCTAGAACACTAAACTGATTTGAGATTAATAATCTAAAATCCGTAGTGGTCACTACTTTATAAAATTAAATCTCAAAACCAGAGAAGTAAGCCCAAAAAGTTACTGTAGTTTTTAAATCATTTAGGGATATTTTCTTAGAATGCACGTGACTATGGAAGTTCCCATCTTTCATTGAGTAGGTCACTGACTGAGGAGGGGTGACACAGGACGTCCGGGGAAACGGCGCAGGCACCCCCACGCCGACGCGCTGCCCACAGAAGGCGGCTGTCCGTGTACCGGGCCTGGTGCCCGGGGCCGGGGGCCGTGGGTGCCACCGTCTGCGGGCTTCAGGTCGGCCTTGCGCCTTGAGCGCTGTTTTGAGGTCAGCGGAGGCAAAGTCCGGTGGGAAAGGAGGCACGGCTCCCCACAAGCCTGGGGCAGAGGGCAGGGCAGTATAGTCACTGGAGCTGGGGCGGGGTGGGCAAGTGGGACTCAGTGGGGCCGAGGGAGGGGTCAGCCTGGGCCCTGGGGCGGGCGGTGATAGGGCAGGCGCTGCGGGAGGGCCTCAGGGTGCCAGTCCTCTCGTGTCGCGTACCCTGACTTGTCGAGGGCGTCGCACCTTCAGCACGATGGCATCTGGTGAGAGCTCCGCGTCTCCCTGGATGATGTCTGCCTCCTACTTACGGTCACTGACAGTCCTTGGGGCAGGCTAGCTGGCACTCCAGCGAGAGGACCCGACATTAGCCCTGAGCACGGAGGATGCCTCCCTCACGTGGGAAGTTCGTTGGCTGCCGTGGGGTATCGCGCCTCTCACCCAGGACCTCCCCAGACACTGCCAGGCCGTGGAGGGTGGGGGGCACCCCTAGCTTCTCGGCCGCTGGACGTGGACAGAGTGACCGTGTCAAGACCTTCTGGCCCAGGGCATACTTCACTGCGCCTTCACCGTGAGAGTCAGGTGTGCGTCCACCAGGGTCTTCACTCAGAGAATTCTGACAAATTTCTAAGTGGCATTTATGCAGATATTTCCTGAAATACACTAATCTGATTATTGGTAAAAAAATGAGTAAAACGTGCATGGGGTTGAGCAGTAAGTCTGAGCCAGAGCAGCGGAGAATAAGGGTGAGGACGGGAGGGTGACAAGTCAAGTTTCGCTTCATAGCTATAAAATGGGAGACTTGATGGGGTGTTAGTGAAAACACCTTTCGCCATAAAAATTCAGGAGTGTGGAGGTCATTTTTTTTAAAGACATGCAGCAAATTATATTAGGTATTTTCTTCTTTTTAACGCTTCCCTGGGAAGAATTTTCTGTATTATCAACGAGATACTGACAATCTAGTCGTTTGTTATTTCCTTAAATTATGATATAATAATACTAACTGAAAATTACTTAAGTTGAAGTCATTATTGGATTAATCAAAATATTCCATTCACCCTCATCTTTTTCTGCAAAGGATGCCGAGCAGTGTCCATGAACAACCTCATTCTCATTTAATACATTCCCAGGACTGTTTCATGCAGTAACTGGAAGAGATTCTAGTGGACAGAAATAGCAGTGTATCTCGCCGTTTGGAGCTCCGGGGCTGTGCTCACTGGCGGGCTGCACTGGCCTTTTTTAGTGTTTGGACAGTTGTTTGGGGGGCCGTCTAGGTAAAGGTCGGGTCCTGGGGTTCCGAGGAAGCGCGCGTGCTGGGCTGTGCCGAGTCGGCGCTTCCCCTGCTCGGAGCTGTTGCTGAGCTCCCTCCGTGCCACGCGCTGCTCAGCTTCGTGACGCATCGCCTGGCATGGGTGAGGGCAGGTGTTACTGACGCCCCTTCGTCACTTGTACGTGGGCAACCTGCTCAGACGCACGCGGCTCGTAGTGGACAGCTGCCCGGAGAATCTCTTGATTCTCCGCCGTCCGGAACACCTGGACCAGTCCCGCTGCATGAAACAGGAGTAATTTAAATGTTATAGTCGCCGTATTAAACAAGTTTTTAAAAAGCAGATGAAATAAATTTTATTTTAATATATTTTATTTATTTATGAAAATATGTCCAAAATATTATAGTTCAAATGTTAAAAGTTTTTGAGCTCTTTTACGTTCTTTCTTTTTGCAGTAAGACTTTGAAATCCTTTGTGTGTGGTACACTTAGGCATTTATTTGAAAATTTATCGGCTGTCATTTTCCTTTGAGGTAGTTTACCAAACTGTAATCTTAACTTTGCCGACCCTTTTGTGGTAGTGAAGTCATTGTGCTTCTCTAAAATTTTTACAGCACAGATGGACAAAATGCAGTCACCTGACAGCCAGTTTGTAACAGTTCACCTTGCTCAGGAATCGCCTTGTTCCCTCATCCCTTGTTCTATCCGCAATGAAATGGTTTTACGTGGTCGTATTTGGATGTGTGTTTTGGGGAGTGAGGAAGTGTCCCGGGGGAAGTGTGACTCTGCGTGTGACCGTGTGCAGTGCTCGCTCTCTGAGACTCGAGGTGTGTGCTGATGCGTGCGCTCTGCTCCTGGCCCTCCGCAGAACCTCATCTGCTCCGAGTGCGGGGATGAGTTCACTCTGCAGAGCCAGCTGGCCGTCCACATGGAGGAGCACCGCCAGGAGCTGGCCGCCAACCGGGTCCACACCTGCAAGGCCTGCGGGAAAGAGCTGGAGACGTCGTCCCAGCTGAAGGAGCACATGAAGACTCATTACAAAATCAGGTACGAGCCTTTACTCGGGCATGAAGGAAACCTGCGCGACATCATAAAGACCGGCGAGCTTCGCCGTGACTGGTTAGAAGTGCTGGCTGCTTTAGCCACGAGCGGGGCCGCCAGCCCAGGGTGGTGTCAGGACGTTCTAACCTGTGCTTCACGCGTGCCGCAGGGAGGATGAGCTCCACAGGTCGACCTGCGTCAGGTGGCACAGGCGGGCTGTTCTAGCTCGCCTTTTAATGCTAAACACTGTAGAGCAAGGCACTGCTGGGGACACATATTCACGGGCAGGTAACCGTGCGTGCAGTGGATTCACGAGGACCAAATTAGCCCCCTGTCAATGAACTGGTTTATTTGTGCTGCCTAACTGATTAGCAGCCATGCGTGCCGGGCACTGCTGAGCGGGCACATAGATACTTACGAGATACTTACGACGACCTCATCAGGCCAGGATGCTTTTATGTCCCCCCTTTGTGGATGAGAAAATCTGAGTATAAAAGAGAGACCAAGCAACTTTCCCAAGGTTTGACAGTGTTAGGGGTTTGAATCCTAATGGTCTCATTTTAGAGCTTGTGATGTTATCAACCGTGCCTGTGTTTACAAACATTTATACATTTATTCCTAGTAAAACGTAACATGTCTTTCACATTTTCATATCTGACCTATTCCCAATTATATATTTTTACTGATATTCCATTTTCTTAATAAAATTAAATACAAGTTCCTTCTAGCACTTTGTGCTCAGGGTGGCTCGTGGGGTGGTCGGTTGTCATGTACCGAGCTAGTTTCTCCACCAACCCGTGAGAGCCAGTGTCAACGGTCTCGCGCCTGCTGCCCATCTTAGCGTGCCGTCTCTCCAAGTCCCAGTGTCCAGGATGTGTCAGAACCTTTCAGCAGCAACGACCAGAACAGCAGGGGCCACAGCAGCTGGTACAGTTGATGGTGTGTCCGCAGACTGTGAGCCATCTAGCCGTCCTGCCAGGCACCGCGTCTCAGAAATGCGGACGAGCATCCCTTTTGGTCACGCTCTCTTGTCTCCCCAGCTCCTTCGTGTGCCTGTGGTGGACTGGTGCGGTGTCCACCGCATACTCGGCTACTTCAGTGAATTTTCAGCCCCAGGATGTGATGCGTGTGCAGTACACAGTAGAATTTTATTTTAATGACGTTTTAATACAGGCACGTTTGACGTGTCCCTAAAGGTTCTAGGGAGCAGAGGTGCCTAGATGTTTATGTGGCCATCATGCCCTAGACCGCACAGGCTCTGGGTCCTCACCGACAGCCTCGTTGCCATGGATATCATTTAGTAAGGATGACAGACAGTGTCCCAGAACGGGTCAGGCAGTGCGCCTGTGTCACCTGGCGGTCCTGTGGAAACGGAAGTAAAATCACGCTGGCCTGCGGGAGTGGGTGCTGCGGCTGAGGGCAGGAGGCCGGCCGGGCTGTCGGGCCTCAGGAGCCACTGTGGGAATGAGGATTCATTCCAGGTGCAGTGGGAGCCGTCGGAGGGTTTTACGCCTGGAGCGGGCTGCCCAGACGTCAGGGGTGGCCATGCTGCCGTGGGCCGGGGTGGCAGCCGACAGGCCTGAGTCAGCGTGGCGGGACGAGGAGGTGGGAGAGGCGAGACAGGCGTCTTCGGAGGTGTTCGGAGTGACCCGGCCACTCTTGCAGGTGGACTTGAGGTCAGGGCGGGGAGGGGAGAGCCCGCTGGAGCCTTGGCTTGAGGCGTGCACGCTGGCGTCACTGTCTCCTGTCGCGGGCGGGGAAAAGGCAGGGTTCCGCTCGTGCCACACGCTTGGTTACAGCCGCCACTGCACTGGCCAGCAGAGCAGGAGTGGAGTCGGGCCTGGGCTGGTGCGCGGGGGTCAGACCGCAGCGACCAGTGGCGTCGCGGTGGTTGTGAGCAGGGGCGGGGTGCGGCACGGCTCACGGCAGTGTGGCATCGGAGCGGCAGAGGCCTTGGTGTTTGGCGCCGCAGGGAGGGACGTGCCAACCGCCCCCAAAACACAAACTAAAACAGACTACGTCTGTCTTTTCATTAGATAGGGAAAAAGTGGATTTTTGTGATACTGTGTACGTAAAACTAGTATGTGTGTGCGTGTGTAGGGGACACAGACGCACACTCACAACCTGGGGGGGCGGGTTCTCACTGGAGCCGGCCCTCACGGCAAGCCAGCTGCTTGTGTGGAGGGGCCCTCTGGAGGGGTGGCACCAGGAACTCAGTGGGCACCATGTCGCACTAGGGTGTCCGGCACGAGGCCCTACAACCGCAACGTGGACCGGAGTGGGTTCTCGTATTCCTGCCCGCACTGTGGGAAGACCTTCCAGAAGCCAAGCCAGCTGACGCGGCACGTCCGGATACACACAGGTGCGTGTGCCTGCCCGTGGGACCGTGCCGAGCTCACGCACACGGAGCAAGGCGCTGCCTCGGGCCGGCTGGCCCATGCGCACCCCGGCTCTGTGGGCATCGGGCACTTGGGGGAGGCGGCCGGGGGCGGTGGGATCTGCGCGGGCGGCCTGCATGTGCCTTGGTGACTGTCACTGTCCTCATGCCCTCTCTCACCTGCAGGTGAGAGGCCCTTCAAGTGCAGTGAGTGCGGCAAGGCCTTCAACCAGAAGGGGGCGCTGCAGACGCACATGGTCAAGCACACGGGCGAGAAGCCCCACGCCTGCGCCTTCTGCCCCGCCGCCTTCTCGCAGAAGGGGAACCTGCAGTCCCACGTGCAGAGGGTCCACTCAGAGGTGAGCCCGGCCCGGCCCAGGCGCTTGGGTACCGAGGGCCCTGTGGGGGCGGCTGCTGGACACGATCCGGCCCAGTGATGACGCCCGGCCTGCGGTTCTGCACGTCTTGTCCAGGTGTAGCGTGGCCGGTCCCTTGGAGGCCCGCCGCCCTAGCTGCAGTCACGAGTGCAGGTGGCCTGGTGACACGAGGACAGCCTGGTGCTGGGGCTGGGCGTGCGTTCGCAAGGAGCCGCCCGTAGGGAGCACTGGCTCCACGGAGAACGTGCACCCTGTCACCACTCCTCACTGCCTGTCACCTCCCCTCACCGCCCCTCAGTGCCTATCACCGCCCCTCACTGCTCCTCCGTGCCTGTCACCGCCCCTCACCGCCTGTCACCTCCTCTCACAACCGCCCCTCCGTGCCCGTCACTGCCCCTCACCGCCCGTCACTGCCGCCGGCTGGGAGGAGGCCGAGCCACAGCCGAGCCGCTGTCTAACTCCGGCCTCCGTTGCTGACGGCGCGCTCAGCCCCGTCAGACGGCTGCTTCCTACCAAGTCAGGGATCTGAAAGCTGGTTTCTCCCGGGAGCCAGTTCAGGCCCAGAAAGCACCGTGGCTTTCAGTTGCTCTTGCGCTGTACTGGCACAGAGACCCGGGCCGCTCAGTCGAGAGCCGTCTCCCTTACAACTCAAAGTGATGTTGGAGGGCTAGGTTTTGCTGTCATTTCTCGTGCAATGATCCATCACGATTTGTCATAGTTTAAGTGTTTGTCATAGTTTAAGTAATTAGTCATAAAATGTTGTTTTTTCTCATTTGTTCTTCAAGGTCAAGAGCGGCCCTACCTATAATTGTGCAGAGTGTAGCTGCATGTTTAAGAGTCTAGGCAGCCTGAACACTCACATCAGCAAGATGCATATGGGGGGCCCGCAGAACCCCGCAGGCTCTGCAGAGACGGCTCACATCCTGACGGTGAGTGGAGTGAGCAGGCTCAGAGAAGGATCTCCTTTTACCAAAATCTGCCATCTTAATGGTGACCCGTGAGATTGCATGTTATTTAGAACACCGAGGGTTGTAAAGGTGCCGTGAAAGGTTTATGTGTACGGTAACGTGCTCCTTTTTTCCAATGAGTAGGGAAAAATCAATGTTTTAAATTTCAGGATAATGTTACATGATCCTGCTTCATGAACTGTCACCTGAACCGGTAAAAATAAGACAAATGTAACTATAATTCCTACAGCGTTATTGACAATTATTATTGAATATTCTGTATCATTGTTATAATTTGGAAATCAATTACCCTTTCAAGATATGTTTTCACGTCTAATGTGATAATTTTTCCTGAGACGTTGGACTTCCAGGAAACTAAATTGTATTTTCCAGTACACGTGTTTAAAATCGAATGGCTCAAAAACACACACACACACACACACACACACACGTTTCTTCTTTTTTTGTAGCTCAGCCTGGGCCGGTTACTTCCACCCTTTCCGTTGATAGTGAGAGGCAAACTGTAAGCGTAGAGCAGGTGTCTTCGCAGCGGCAGAGCTGGGACGGTCTCAGGAGTTAGTGCCGCTGGGAAGGCAGGAGGCTGGCGGTTCGCGTTGCGCCAGCAACCGCCTGCTCCCTGCCGGTAGACAAACGGGCCCACTAGCATTTGTCCCTGAGCTTCAGGGTCACGGTTAGTGTCTGTCTTTCTTTTCTTTTCTCATGATGTTTGCATCTGGGGGTGGTCCCTTAGCTTACACTCCTCAGGGAGATGTTGTGAATAAGTTCCAAGACCGAAGAGTAATTAGAGCCCAGTAATGAAATCTTAAAAATTCTGTTTTGGGCTGAGTATACTTTTAGTATAACTTTCGGTGTAATCAGCCAAACGTTAAGAGTTTTCACTCTTTCCTTTGGCAGTATGCAAATCAAATACATGGATATAGTGAATAACCTGGAGCGACAGTCCAGATAATTTTTAAAACTTACATTCTGGATAAAAATCTGGAAATGCAGTCGAGGTGTCTGGAGACCTGCCCCCCCCCCCCCCGGACTGCTGCGGGGGGCCTGTCCACGCCGCCGTGTGCACTGTCCCCAGGGCTGGCGGGAGGCCCTGTTTGCCTCCCGAGTGGTTCTGTGTCTCTTACTTTTCCTTGTACTTTTTCTAACTCTTGGCCTTTTTGCTCTACTTTTAAAGGTTTCTTCAGCTCGGTCTCATGATTCTTTCATTGATTTTTAATTTCTGGGCGCTTTCATTGAATTATTTTTCATTGTGATTCTTTCATTGAATTATTTTTAGCTAGCTGGGTCTTTAATTTCTGGGGGCTCTCTTCTGTGGTCTGATTCTTTCTTTTTCAAGGCATTCTCTTCTGGTTGGGTGCACTTCCTGCTGAAACCTGGTCAGCCTCTTCCGGTTAAAGGCTTTCTTCTCCGAGTCCCCCGCATCGCCCCCCACGGGTCTCATCAGAGAGCTTATAGCTCTTGGTGCCTCTTGGTGTTTCAGAGTGAGGCAGCAGCACACCTGTGTGTGAGCTTTTCGTGCAGGGTGGAGCTGGATCACCTCCAGGGTCACTTTACTTGTGATTGGCCAGGGACCAGCCCTTAAACTTGGGGTCCCTGGTGGCAGAACACAGAAGGCTTTTTATTTAGTCTGGAGAGTTAAGTGCCACAAAAGGTGCCTGAGTTCTCCTCAGAAAGTTTATTTTTATCTCTTTTTAAGGTAACCCTCATTTTTTTTTTGGTCTGAAGGTAAGCGTCTAACTGCCATCTGTCCTACGGAGGAAGACAAGGGGCTAATTGTCAGTCCTACGTATTTTTCCACAGAGAGTCTTTATTTTCTTTAATTAATGACTTTATCTTTTAGAGCAGTTTTAGGTTTATAGGAAATGAGCGGAAAGCACACAGAACCCCACGCGTGGCCCCCGACTCTATGGTTCCCGTGGGAACGCCTTGCTCAATGGTGTGTCCGTTCCGGCCGATGAGCGGACGCCAGCAGTCTGCCATTGACTGAAGCGCAGTTTGTTAGGGTGCGTCTCCGCGCCGTGCACTCTGTGGGTTTGTTAGGCGCGTGGTGTCCTGCGCCCCCAGCGTAATGTCATGCAGAGTCATGGCTCTGCTCTCCCCCGTCCCTGACAGGATGTCCAGATTCCTACGTTTCTGAGAAATCAGATCCGCCCCCCTCCCCCACACACACGTCAGCTGCAACTTCACGGAGTCTACCCCCAGCGCCCGTTTTCCAGAAAACCTTGGAATGTTTTCACCACAGATTTCTTTTTATTTTCTTTATTTATTTCCTAACTTCATTGTAATGGGCTAACAGGTTTCTGTGCTCAGCTCCCCATCTTGAATTGATAGCATCTACTACCACTTAAAAAACTTAAAAAAAATCGTGGTAGCAAAATTCATTGAATATGTTGTTTTAAGAGCCAGTATTGTGCCAAACATAAAAATCAGTGAGGCATCACATTTAAAATTTGGGATATTGCTAGATTTTAACGCTCGTACTGGAGATATACCCGTTTCTTTCCTTTTGTTAAAAAAAAAAAAAAATTGAAGTACCAATTAATGTAATCGTTTATATTTTTAATGAAAATGTTGCTGTTTCAGGCCACGCTGTTCCAGACTTTACCTCTTCAGCAGACAGACGTCCAAGTGACGTCAGCATCGGGTCAGCAGACTTCACAGGCAGTGACCGATGTCATCCAGCAGCTCCTGGAGCTCTCGGACCCGGGGCCGGTGGAAGCCAACCAGGCCACTCAGCCTGGCCGGCAGCTGAGCATCACCGTGGGGGTCAGCCAGGACATTTTACAGGTGAGGCGCGTCCCTGCTCTTGTCTGTGTCGGTCAGAGCCCGGTGTCGTGACCGAAAGAACTGTGCGGGGCCTGTGAGAATGAGGACTGTTCACAAACATGTCCCCACTGAAGAGGTTACAGCAAAATGTAACATGCTTATTGAGTTACTTGTGGGCAGTGCAGAGTGCTAAATGGTTTATTCACACACACGTTTTAAAATCGTTCAGAACCCTTTTCTCTGTAAGCGAATTTACTTGAAAAGCACGGGCTCGTATCTGCCCCTGCCGACAGAGGCACAGGACGCGCCTCCTCTCCCTCGAGCTCCTGGCACAGCTGCTGGGAGACGGGCACTGCCCCCTGGGAGCACCGCCCCCTCGTGGCCACGCGCGCTCCCCGCGCCCGGGGTGGGCGGGCGGGGTGCGCTCCCGTCTCTGCCCAGTCTGCACGCAGTCTCCACGTGCAGACAGCCGGCCTCGGCGGCCTCTCTCTGTTTATGATTTAAAAACTGGCCTCTCTCCTCCGCCCATGTGATGCCCCGTTGGTGGGCGTCACGGCAGCCTTTGGCTTACGGGTAAATCCAGTGTCATGTAAACCGTGACCCCCAGTCCGCCCCGAGACACCCAGAGTTGTCTGCAGGAGGATGCCTCGGAATCAGAATCCGCCAGTGCACTTCCCTTTGCTTAGAAACGTCAGTGCTCGTGCCGTGGCGGGTGGAGGCGAGATGTGAGCCTCAGAGTTGGAAGTGTCGGTGCGGATGGCGGCCGGGCCGCGCAGACTGTGCTTCCGGGGTGGCGCTCGGGCTCTGGCGGCGGTCTGGCAGGCGGGGCCGGGCCGCCAGCCCTCCTAACCTCCTAGTTTTGTTCTGTCTCAGCAAGCCTTAGACAACAGTGGGCTGTCTTCAATTCCAGTTGCAGCACACCCGAGCGACGCCAGCCTCCCCCAGGCCTGCGCCACGCACGGGCGGGCTCCCGACCGCCCCGACCGCCCCGACGTGCCCCGCGAGCGGCCGGCGCCTCCCGGCACGGAGCAGGAGCAGGAGCAGGACGGCACGGAGAAGCTGGACAGAAAGGAGAAGAAAATCGTAAAGAAGAAGTCGCCGTTCCTGCCAGGTAGGTCCCACGTGCCTGGCGTCGGGTCGTTTTGGAGGGCGCGTTGCGCGCTGCGGAGAAACGTGCCCTGTTTGATTCCGAGGGGGCGTTTGCTCAGCGTTCCGATGGCGTCCACCTAGCAGCATTTGTTTGATATTTAAAGTGAAAATCCACAAGACGGTTTGCCTAACTAGCTCCTTTGCTTGGCGGCCTTCTTCCCCGTGACTCCTGCTCCTCCAGATGTGTCCCGGGGCCTTGACACCGGGCGGTTTGACAGTCGTCCCGCACCAGCTGTGTCCCTCTCCCCTGCTGCAGGCCCCCTTGCCTCCATCTTGGCTGCATTGCTGTCGCCCCCCCGGGCCGGTCCCCTCCCCTCTGCCCTTGATGGCCTGTACAGTGCAGCCCCTCTGCTTGAAACCCTCATGTTCCCTACGACCCCGTCTGGTCCTTGGCCTGTGAGCCTGGCACCTGCCCGCAGGCACTTCCAGCCCCTGCCCCTGCTTTTCTGGTGCAAACTCACGACCAAAACGTGGGGTGTCTGCCGTTCCTAACCTTCTCGCCACCTCTGGCCGCCTGGCTTCCCCACAAGCTGTGCTACATCCAGGGGGCGCTCTTTCTCCCCCTCCTCTCGGTGGGCCAGCCCAGAGCGGCCCCTGGGGCATGTCCCCTGAAGACGGCTGCCCCCCACCCCCATCAGCCTGCAGTCTCTGCGTCACTGGCTGGACAGCGGGAACGTATTCTGGTGCTTCTGGGTGCCCACGTGCTCGGCGTGGCTCTTTGCACAGGGCAGGCATCCTTGCATCTTTCTCAAATGAAGTAGATTCTCCTCTTGTGGGCAAAAATGACCTACAAAAATACTTTCTCACAAATGCAGCTATCCAGCCTCGCCCAGGTGTCTGGGGAGCGAGGGCTTTCTCGCTGCACAGACCGGACGACCTCTTGCCTCCGTCAGCGCTGCTTTCTGAGTGTTTCCTCATCGTTAGCGTGCGGTTGTGACACCGTTTCTCAGTCCCTGGTCTTGCTCTCCTCTGCCCCGGGCCTGCCCCCCTCCGAGTGAAAATAGGACGATGGAAAGGAAGCACTTTATCACCAGGGTTGTTGTGGTCTCTGGGGAGGCAAGACGGAGAAAAGGGGCCGTTGAGCAGGCACAGGGCAGCCTGGCGCCTTGGAGCGCCGACCCGCGTGCCTGTCCAGCAGCAGGAAACCCACCGGCTCTGCGAGGCCCTCCCACGGGTACTGCGGCCTGTGGCTGCCGCCTGGCACCGAAGCCACTCAGGTGCAGGGGCTCTGGCATGGCTGCCAGCCTCACGCCCTCTGCCAGGTAGCAGGAGGGCCAACCTCCCGAGGACTCAGGAGCTTCTCCGTGCAGTGAGCAGAGGTGTCAGAATGAAGTGCTCATTAGCCTTATCGTGCGGTATTGTAACGTGGAGTGTTGGGCTCACAGAGTTTGTAAAAAGCATGCACATTAATTTCTGAAATATTTGAGTAAGTTAAATACATATACAGAACACTGAGCAAGTTTTGGCAGTTCTAGTGAATTTTCGATTAAATTACTTTTTTCTTTCACTCTTTTCCCCCTTTATTTTTTCTTTATGGCGTATTTTTGAACTTACTTGGCTAATGTTTTTATTATTTCAGTATGAAAAATACATTTTTTAAGAAAAATATATAGGCGCTTACTTTTAAGTAAGTTAATTTTGTAGGTTACACATTGGTGTTGAAACAATTTAAAGAAATGTAATTGCTAGTGACAGTAAGTTAGTTTGATTACTGTATTTCCTTCATGCTCTGTGTCTGCGCACATAAAAGAAAATCAAACATTTTTAACACTTTATATTCAGCAATTAGAACCACCGTTTTCCATACCTGTGGTCTCGAAGGTCTGGACTTCAGGTTTCGACTAAAACAGATCAAGGCGCAGAGCGTCTCCGCTGTGTCCGTGGCGTTTTACGCCGTGTGACTTTGGCCGGCGGCAGGCAGCTTCTCCCGTTGCTGTCCCTGCACTTAGGGAAAACGACGCCCCGTTTACAGAAAACCCCGCTCCAAGCAGTGTGTAGCAGGGCAGTGTGAGTGGCCCAGGAAATGTCACCTGGAGTCCCAGTGGCGACGTGGGCGTGGAGAGAGCTGGTGCCTTGGGCCGGTGGCCGGGAGAGCACCTTGGAGTCGTTTTTAAGGACTTCAGCATCCGGCTCCTGGCCGGCCGCCCGAACCCGACTTACCTCTGAGCTGCCTGCACCAGGGCGGTGTTCCCGTGGGAGACACTGAGCACGCCCTGGGTGAAGGGTGCTGTGTGCAGGCCTGCCGGTCACAGGCATGTCCCGAGGGGGCTAGAGGAGGTGCAGGGGCTCCGAGCCTGACCGCAAGTCAGCAGTTCCCACCGTCCGCCCCGCCTCCCCAGAGCTCTCCCGGCTCGGTCTGTGATTGTCCCTCGGTGACAGCGACGTTCTCTGGACCTCGTGCTACTCGGCTTCGCTCCCTCCACCGCCTGTGACAGTTTGCAGGAAGCGCGGCTCCTCTCCGTGGCAGCAGGCCTGCCGCTCCCTGTCCCCTCCTGTCTCCTGCTCCTGGCACACCGCTCCCCACGCTGCGTGGGGCAGAGGCCTGGGCGCCGGCCTTGCACCTCCAGTCCAGCCTTCTGGCTGCTGAGGGCACTGGCTCCAGCAGGTCGTGGGGCCGCGGTCTGAGTACAGTCCCTAGACGGGCGGATGAAGGTCACGCGGCGAGCAGCGGTGTGGACACACTGGTGAGGGGCGGCGGGGCCGGTGACGAGGTCCGTGCACGCGCAGATGGTGGGCACTGCCGCTTGCTTCGCAGTCCGCTTGCTGCCCCAAGTTCGCTGGGCCCGCGTGCTCCGTGTGTCGCCTTCCCTGGCGGGGGCTCCGAGGCTCCGTGGGCGCCGGCTTCTGTCCTGCCCGGGCCCCTGTTGGCGGCCAGCGCTGCGGCTGTCTCCTGGCTGAGCGGTGGGTCCTGGCTGCTTCACAGGCCCGGGGAAGATGCTAATGAATCGGCTTCTCTCCAGGATGTCCTCCGTGGAAGGGTAGCTGTGGTTTTTCAGAGATGCGACAAGTCCAGAGAACAGGTGAGCGGTTCTGCTCCAAGCCTGTGCACCGAAGTGCCGCAGACCCGGGATCCAGGGTGGCTGTTGGCTGGCAGGCCTGAGCAGGGCCTCACGTGAGAGCACGCTGCACCTAGGGGCGGCCTCGCAGACTCCGGTGACGCCGGCACACGGTGGGCGCCGGGTCCTGCTGCTTGCAGTGCTCGAGTCTGCAGAGCCCCTGCTTCTGACACGGCGCCCGAGTCACGAGCCCCACGAGACCCGGGAGAGCGCCCAGCGCGAACTGCGATTTCGTTGCCACGCCAGCTGCTTTAAACTGCGTGGTGCCAGCAATGCCTGGACGACTGAAAACTCTGCTGGCAGACGCCCGCAGCGACCGATGGGGCCGGGCGGGCATGACCCGCAGCGACCGATGGGGCCGGGCGGGCACGGCCTCCAGCGCCTTCAGTTCTTTTGTGTTTTCTGCGAGCACGGCCTCATCTTCACCCCGTTTCGAGTTACGTCCTTTGTAAGTCAGGTCCTCGTGGCGGCCGGCATGACAGTGGCTCGTGCTGTCTGAGAGCGCTGTGGGCATGACAGAGCCCGGCGGCCTGACGGGATGCCATTGTCCTTGCGAGTTAGTGGCTACGGCACAGCCTGCTTTTGCTTCAGTACTCGGCAGTGCCTCTCGAGCATCCTTGATGTCCCATCCTGAGTTAATTTAGTCCAGCTAACTCCCAGTGACCGTCCCGTTCCATTTCAGCTTAGACAACGGGGCCAGGAAGTCGGCCTCACCTCCCGGTGAATGCCAACAGCCGGGTGGACAGGGACACTTGGCACAAAGACCCTGCTGGTTTCATTTCATCAGCAGAGTTTATTCCTCCACGTACATTGTCAGGTAGAGGGTCACGTGCTTCTCCCGCACAGCACAGCTGGCCGCGTGGGACCTGACAGCAGGCGTGCGAGCCTATCATGGCTGTCAGACGCCCACACCGGAAACGGGGGCCCGCCTTCCTCAGCTGACACGTCACCTTCAAGAGCGACGTCAGGATTTAGTTCGGCTCAATGCCACGGCTCCCGTGGCTGTGGCACACGGTTCCCACGTGGTGTCCGACCAGAGTGACTCCCACGGCCTCTGATGGCCACCTCGCCGTCCACCCCCGCCTCGGGAGCCCCGAGCACGCTCGGTCTCCACCCTGCCCTGGGTTTAGCCACTGGTGAGGGAATGGCAGCAGCTCGGCCTTGGGGGAGCTGCTCGGTAACGGAGCCAGGCGAAGGCCCGGCTGCTCTGCGTCCTGTGCATGTCGTCCCTGGAGGGCGGCGGGCAGCTGCCCCGGGCCTGGGCATGCGCGTCTCCCTGACGAACCGCTGAGCGGAGGTGGTTCTGAGGGTGTTTCGCTGGGTGGAGCCGCGCGTGAAGGCGGACAGCTTCGTGTGCCTCGCCGTGTGTCCTCTGGGCTCGGCCTTCCACGCGCACCTGCCAGGCGTCTGGGGAGGTCCTGACCTGCTCGAGGCTGGCCGGGCCCCGCGGTCTGAAGTCTGAATCAGCATTTTGGCCCCCGAGGGTCCAGTCTGTCTTTCCCGCTGTCCTGGGAGTGTTCTGGCTGCACGAGGCAGGTCCCCTGGCCCACAGCAGCCCCCCCTCACTCCGTCCCACCCCCTGCACTGCCCAGGTCCTTGTCACCTCGTCCCCCTCGTCTCCTGACACCATGGACGGAGCTGGCTGTGTCTCTGGCGCTCTCTCGCACGTGGAGCCTGACTGTGGAGTGAGGGGGACACGTCAAGCTTTCTTGCTCTCCGAGCACCGTCTGCGGCCTGGAGGCTCCCCGTCACCTCGCCCGGCTGCCCCGCAGGCTCCGACGTGCCAACTCCCAGCGGACGCCGCGCTGTCCGGCCACTTGAACGCTAAGGCTCTGGAATCCACACCTGGCTTTGCCTTTCAGACGCGCCTCAGAGCAGGGCCTTCTCGCGGTCCAGCGCTGCCTTTCGGCGCTTCCCAGGAGGGTCACCTTCACGCAGACGATTCCGAGTGTCCTCCCCTGGGATGGCTCACGCTGCCTTTGCACGCCACGTGCTCGAGTGCAGGCACTGCCGCAGCCCGCCTCTCGCCCTGTGCCACTCCCTGGTTCCTTCGGGGGGGCACGTGCCTGCAGGGGTCCTTGGCACGTGGCAGGCGCGTCCTCGGTGCCATCCTCGAAGCAAAGCTGGGAGGACAGAGCTGAGTCAGGCACACGGGCCGCACATGCACCGTAGCTTTCCCATGGGGTGACATCTGGCCTCGGCCGAGTCAGTTGCCCTTGAAGTGTCAGCTTCCTCATCTGTGGACTGAGCAGAGAACTGATGAGGAAGTCCCCATACAGTGTGTAGACCAGTGCCTGACACGTGCAAGTGCTTAATGAGTCCATTAAAAATACTTATTGAGTGGGTAAAATTTGCTCGTGTCACACTGTTCAGAAGATACAAAATGGCAGACAGGGAGAGGTGCGAGGCCCCCCAGCCGTCGCCCTCCGCGCCCCTGCCCAGGGCAGCCGCCATGTCAGGGTCTGTTCCTGTGTCTTTTAAACAGACGGCACATCACGTGTTACACATGTCACCACTTTGAGCAGGACAGTGGCACACTGTGCACGTTCTGCAGTTCACTGTTGCCCACCTGACACTTATTTTACACAGTGCCGGTAGCGCCCCGTGTTTGCGTAAATGTTAAGGTCATTCGTAGTTTTCGCTAATACGTACAGTGCTCCAGTGGGTACGTTTAGAGTTATGTCATTTCACACTTGTAAATTTATCTGTAGCGTACGTCTCTGGAAGTGTCAGGTTTCAAAGGTTAAGCTCTGTGAAGATTGTTTTAAAGTTTTAATTTTAAAATAATTTCAGGCTTAACAGAAATGTTGCAAAAACAATACAAAGAATTCTCACCTTTCTTTCGTATAGGTTCCCCAAGTGTTAGCATTTTCTTACTGTTGCTTTCTCCTTAACTGCGTGTTCCCTGGGTTTTCTGAGACTGACTTGCAGATGTAATGCCCTGTTACTAAATACTCCAGCAGATGTCTCCTGCGGCCAAGGACACCACCCCACACAACTGTATGACAGTCACCAATGTCAGGGTGCTGAAATCGACCCAGCCTGCAGATCTCCTTCATTATTTATGTCATTAATGTGCTTGAAGGCAAAAAAAAAAATTCATTCATACTTTAAAAATTTCGGTGAATGTTGCTGATTTTTTCCTGTGGAGTCTTATGGATTGCCATGCTGCAACTTGAGTTGGAGTGTCTGTCACCTCGTGGCCTTTGGGATAGTTGTCACTGGAGTGTCAGGTCCTTTTCCCTCATCTGGTAGGATCGGAGTGGCTTCTTGCTACAGCTCTCATCTCTTCTCTCAGGAGAAGTACGGTCGAGCGGCTTCTCACGCTGAGCACCTGCCTGTTTCCCACGAGAGGGACCTGGTTTTTATTTGCTGTGATACATCAAAGGCGTGGCACCGGGTGAGCTGCATTTGCGGCACATGTCCTCTTCTGGTGCATTTGCCTTTTCGAGTTAACAGGGAGAGATGCTTTGTTTCTCTGTCGTAAGTTTGTTTTACGACTTTTGGACTTGTATAGTGCTTAGATTTCAAGATCGATAGTTTTGAAAAACAACCTTTTTTGACTCAATTTCATTCCGTTTCCAGATGGACACCTGGCTGTCCAAATGCCGCTGACTGAATAGTGCCCTACCTCTGACACGCAGGGCCCTATACACTGCACTCACAGACCAGTGGAGGTCTTTTTTGGACCCTATTCCACTCCATCAATCTGTCCTTTTATTTTGTGTTCTGGTACCAAACAGTTTTAGCTTTAGAGTATGCTTTTGTAAGTAAGGGGCCTAGTCCTCTCTTGTTACACTTTTCAGAAAGTGTATTTTTGACCACTTTCACATATTTATTTTTTCATACGTATTTTAGAATCGTCTGTAAAACTTCCCCAACTCTAGTTCTGCAAAACTCCTACTGGCATTTGCACGTACGTGATGTAACTGGAGAATTGACGTCTTTATAATTTTTAGTCTTTGTACCAAAAAATAGGTTCTGCGTTTCCATTTATTCAGATTTTTTTTCCCCCTATATTTTAGTAGTAGTTTAAGTTTTTCTTCTGAAGTTCGTAGATATGAAGGATATTGATTCTCATGTATTAAAATGTGGGCCTCTGAATTTTAATTTTTTTAGGTATATAGTCATTTGTAATGAATGATTTTACTTTTTCCTTTATAGTTTATATTGTATGTTTCTCTATCTTACCTGATTTCATTGGCTAGTATCTCTAAACACGATAAATTAATGCAATGACAGTGGACTTTTCCCTTACTTTAAGAGGGTTGATTTTAGTACTTTTTTGTTAAGTCAGGTGTGATGAGATATGTTTTATTCACCTCCTTCTGGTTTTAGTTTTCCGATTAAGACTAGATGTTGAATTTTAGTAAAAGCCTTTCTATCTTACAGGTGATTTATGTTTTTTGTTTTTAAATTTATTAATATGTTTGAAGAGGAAAGCGGCCAGCACCAGAGATGGTTGCCATGGGGAATGCAGGTCTAGTTTTCCAGATCTTTCCATTTTTTAAAGGGCCGTTTGTCATACTGTGTGGGCCAAACAAAACACATGCAGGCCAGACTTGGAGGCGGCCTCAGGCTACCAGTGTGCAATCTCCGCTTCATCTGTTTCCAGAAATAAGTAGAACCTGGTGACAGTTGTGTATTATGTCATACGTAATTTAAGATAAATTTTCGTTTTCATTTTGAGGATGATTTCCTAATTTTAGCTAATAGATATTTTTATACTTTGCTTTTTTTGATCCATCATGACAAAATTATGGCACTTGCCTGAATTAATTTTTCCTTGTTAACTTTAAGCAGTCTTAAGTTGTAGACTTCCTTGACATAAGCTTTATGACTGTAGACTAAATGTCTTTCTCTCACTTTGAAAGCCATTCTCCTTGTTTCCTACTATTTTTCCCTCATGGTTTATGTTCCTCTCTGTTCTTGTTTCCACTATTTCACTTTTTTTTTTTTTTAATGTGTTTTCCTCCTTTTTCCTAACCTCCTTCCCTGTGTTAATTATTAATTAGTCTTGCAAAGAGCATCCTATTCAGGAAAACACAGCGCTGCCCTTTCAGAGTCACTTGCACATATGCAGGATCCCTTGTATTTACTGGTAACAAAGAGAAGGGAGATTTTCTGTTTTTGTGCTAAAACCACCTCTGTACAGCAGATCCTCCAGTAACGTCATTTCATTACGCTGTTGATGAGAAAAAAAGGAATCGCTTCCGGCCGGGCCGGTGTCTGTGTGGGGGGCCCGCACCCTCCGCCAGGTCTGCTGCTTTTCTCTGGGGTCCTTCCCCGTCCCAGTGAGGTGCAGTCAGTGACCCGGTGCGTCCGCGTTGTCCCAGGGAGTGCGTGAGGGTGTCCTGTCCACCGTGGGTCCCGCCCGCTGCCCTGTGCTGCCAGGGGCTCCACCACGCACGAGCTGCGGCTGGAAGGCGTGGGCTGGAAAATCCTGCTGCTCGTTGCTGTTCGTTTCTCTTAAATGCACGGACAGCTCACGCTTCCTTCACCGTTTGGTACTGGAAGTGTTTCGAGGGTCACTCAGAGTGCGGTGGTGGTTCTGTGCCCAGAACGTGCCGTGGACACCCAGCCCGCCTGTCCCCTCAGCCTCTGGTCGCTGGTTTCCGTACACGTGGCTTCGGTGGAGTCGCAGTTTCTGTTTCTGAGAACCTGTCACACTGAGGGAGGACTTCCTGGACAGACACAGTTTAATAAAGAGTTATCTGAGTTTTGTTTTTAAAAATTTTGATATTTTAAAAATCATTTTACTTATTGTATTTTCATAAATTTTGCTTGTGATTTTTTTTGATACGAATGATTCAGAGTTGAATAATAATAATTAGAGTTATACAAGAATCTTTAATGTTTGATCCTGAATTTGTTCGTGTCATACATACTAGCTTTTTTTGGTCTTAACTCTTTATAAATTCCCTTTTGTAGCATGAGAAGCTACCATTTCGTCAGTATTTACGTTTGCAGTATTTTTCGCTGGTGGTCAGACTCACGCTGTCCTGCAGCGTCGCTCCTTCTCACGTCCGTGCGTTCCTTTGGGTGTCGTCCTTCGATGCCCGGTTTTCCATTCGCGTGCGCAGTGGGCGGAGTCTGTTCCGCTCACGTGGCCCTGTGTCACATCCCGTCCCCTCAGACCGCTGATCTCTCACAGGCTGCGATTTATTCCCTCAGGGGGCTGTTGGCGCCTCGTGCTGGGCTAAGCGGCAGGCCTCCGCGACTCCGGCGCCTGGCGCGCTCGCTCTTCCGGGCCGGCGGGCGCCGCAGCGACGACGCAGCGGCCCGGGAGGACGTGGGCGCCGGGGGGCGCGGGGGGCGCGGGCAGGCCGGCCCCGCGGGACAGCTCGTGTTTTCGTTTGCCCAGGCTCCATCCGCGAGGAGAACGGCGTCCGGTGGCACGTGTGTCCCTACTGCACCAAGGAGTTCCGGAAGCCCAGCGACCTGGTGCGCCACATCCGCATCCACACGCACGAGAAGCCCTTCAAGTGCCCGCAGTGCTTCCGCGCCTTCGCGGTCAAGAGCACGCTGACCGCGCACATCAAGACGCACACGGGCATCAAGGCCTTCAAGTGCCCGCACTGCATGAAGGGCTTCTCCATCGGTGGCCACTCAAAGTACGTCTTTGACTGCGCGGGTGCCCAGCCCCTCAAGCCCAGCCCCACCACCCACCTCCGGCGTCCCCCTCGGCAGCCCGCGCCCACGGCGTCCCCGCCCCCTCACGCATCTGCCCGGCCCCCTCGGCCCCCTGGCGGCTCTGCCCCCTCGGCAGCCCCCCTCGCTCTGCATCCTCGGCGTACTCCACTGCAGCGTCCCGCCCCTCGCTCTGCACCCTCTCGCGCACCCCCCTCAGCTCTGCCCCTCAGCCCCTCCTCCGCCGCCCCCCTTGTCCCCGACCCGCGCCCCACACTCCCCGCGCCCCTTCCACACCACCGCGCGGGGTCTCCTGCAGGCCGCCCTGCTGGCCAGGGGCGCGGGGACTTGGCGCGCGCCACGGCGGACAGCGCCTCGTAGGGGCGAGTTAGAGGGGCCCGGAGGCGACCTGCGGCCGCCTGGCGTCGCTTTAGGCCAGTGCGAGGGCAGGTCGCCCACGTGGGAAGCCCCGTGGCCCTGGCCGCCATTGGCCTCGGGACCGTGGCCCTGCGGCTTGAGGGACAGGGGACCTCTCGCCTGCCCTGCCCTTCAGCTGTGCCGTCGTAGTCGCGGCCCCAGCGCGTCGGGGCTGCGGCGCCAGGGTCGTTGAGACCCGCCGCTCGGCGGGAGAGCGCGCAGCGCGCTGAGCTCGCTGTTGTAAACTGCGCGTGAGCGGTGCGCAGCGCGCACGGCGGTCTCGCTTCGCGCTTCTCACCGGAGAGGAGCCCTCCCTCCAGGTTAGCGGCGACCCCCGCGGGGTTCCTGGGCCGAGCTGACCGCTGACCCGTGGGGGACTTTTAGAAAGCTGAAATTAGTCAATTTTGTATGTCCTGGAATCTGCATTTTCAATCACCCATAAAGTGGTAGCTGAGGGAGATTCCCTCCAGAGGAGGAAGGTGATAGCGCAGGGCTGTTCAGAGGCTGTTGCTGCCCCATCAGCAGAGGCGTTGTTATTTACAACCAGTAGCAGCCGCCATTTCCTGCTTGAGTCCTGAGTGCCCAGTACCACTCGGTGCTGTTTAAGGTGCTGTTTACACTTTACCGCTCAGGACCCCAGCAGCTGGCAGGTGTGTGACTCCAGGTTACAGGTGACGACCTGAG
This sequence comes from Pteropus medius, assembly GCF_902729225.1. Lineage (NCBI taxonomy): Eukaryota > Metazoa > Chordata > Mammalia > Chiroptera > Pteropodidae > Pteropus > Pteropus medius. The sequence continues at coordinate 1,544,649 of NW_024340849.1, read as the reverse complement.
ACAGAGAGCAGTCTCACACGCTTTGATAATCTTCAAGACTGCTGCTGCTAGGAAATCCGTGTGTCTCTTCTGAAGAGGAAATCTTTTTACTTCAAATGCTCTCATCCCATGTCTTAACATCTATAATGTGAACTGTATGCAAACAAGGGAAAATGACAAATTTATCATAGCCCTGAAATAATAAGCATGAAATGACAACTCGAATGTTCAGATCAGTATTGGAATTTTATGTTGGCATTAATCGTGGAGCTGTATTTCCTTGAAGTAACTCTCCGATGTGCTTTCATTTGCATTAGGAGTCAGACCTTTCGCTTGTCCTCACTGTGACAAAAAATTCCGAACCTCAGGCCACAGGAAGACGCACATCGCTTCCCACTTCAAACACACGGAGCTGAGAAAGATGAGGCACCAGCGCAAACCTGCCAAGGTGCGCGTCGGCAAGGCCAGCACCCCAGTTCCTGACATCCCGCTGCAAGAGCCCATCCTCATCACGGACGTAGGTGAGACGCTCTTCCGTCCGTCTGTCCCTCGTGGGGGCATCGAGTGGCCTGCCCAGGCAGCCTGCGGTGTGACGGTGACGAAGTTCCCTCCAGGCGTGCTGTGCTGCAGCGGGCCGCGAGCTTGCTCCACCGTCAGAGTTCGAGTGTGAGTCCTGGTTCCGACTGAGCTCCCGCTCCCTACACGCTGAGCTAAAAGAGAGACGGCGCGTGGGGGACGGTCCTAGTGCACGAGTTCTCCCAGGGGAAGCTGCCTGGATGGAGCTCAGGGAACGGCGGTGTCCGCCCCATGGACCGCAAGGTGACGCTGCTGTTGATCTGAAAACCCGCGTCTGCTGTCCAGTGCTGCTTGGGGGCTGCTTCAGTCCTGGAGCCGCGACCCTCAGGGGCTCTCATCGTTCAGGGCGCAGCCAGATCGGCATGTGGTGGGTTAGAGCCCTGGGCACCCTTGCCTGGCTTGGGCAGTTCACAGAGCGAAGGGCCAGTTTCACTTAGCATGATTACACTTCACCGCAGCCCGTGGGTTCCCAGCGGCTCGTGTTGTTCCTGACATGCAGGATGATCTGTGAAAGTCAGGACAGACTCAACATTTTTTTAGTGGCCCTAGAGTTATCCTTCACGCTTGAAACGTACCCTCACTTTGCCAGATATTGAGAGTTGCCATGAGTCAAGTTAGACCCCTGTGGGCTTCTGGCCTTGAAGTGTATAGATGCTTAATTGTGTGGAAGTGGGGTTCGGATTCTCCAGGCTGCTTTGCCAAGGTTAGGACGGGACCTGTTTTGCTCGCTGGCCTTGGACGCCCGCATCTTAGACTGAATTAGTGGAGCGGGCGTCTCCTTTGCTCTGGGCCCAGCCAGACGCAGGAGGGAGGTGACTCTTAGAGGTGGCTTCACAATGTAAAATGCCATACATATTCTCGTGCTTCATTGTCGTGTGTGCTCGTGTGTCTCTGCTCTCGGACTCTGAGCTCCGTGAGTCCTGTGAGAAAAGGTGTGACTGTAACCTTGAGGACAGCTTGGTAAATGACAGAGAGGGTTTTCGCGTTGTTTTTTTAAAGTCGTTTGACTTAATTGGGAGATTACTTAAAACACAATGTTTTATACTAAGATCGTTGCTTTGGAAAGTATTAGAACGCCTCAGACATACTATACCAAGAAATTTGATGGCTGCATATTAAGGAAGCAGTGTTGGACGGTCATGCAGTTTCAGAAGCTTTTAGAGCTGCACAGGAGCTGCGAAGGCATCTTTCCAGAACTTCCCTTCGTCTGCAGACGTGAAAACTGGGCGCCAGGGGGACTTATCACCACACAGCCGGGGCGTGCCCGTGGGTGGACGGGCCGGAGGCGGTGTCTTCTGCGCTCTAGGCCAGGCTGTGCTCCGCAGAGCCCGTCGCCCCCCACGCCTCGGTTTTCCGTCGCTGTGTGGCGGTGCCTGCGCCAGGACTGTGCTCACCGTGATGGCTGTGCGGCTGCGTGCACTTGGGGGTCCGTATTTCACTAGATGTGCCGCCTGTTTTTCTCTAAATGCTTTTTTTCTAATTTAAGAACTAAATTTTAAATAGAATGACATGCAGACTGGGAAATGGTAGCGTCGGGGGGATCGTAACATTCTTGTCTGTAGCTGCTTCTGAGATTTCAAACGCGCATGTATATGATATGTCCGTTCTTTACAAATCACTGTCTTTATATACGATTACTTGTGTGTGTAAGTATAATATCATTCTGGGTAACGTCCATGTTTGAAATGTCTTTTCTTTGAAGCGAGCCAGGCTTTGGTTATCTACTCTTAAACGTCAGGGCAGTAATGATTGATCCTCCAGGTTCGCGTTTATGCTTTAATCACGATCAAGGCTTTCTCTTGCTTTTCTTTAACGCATTTGTCTGACCTAGGACGTCGATTTTATTTTATGTATGTTATCTGTCATATACACATTATGTTTGTCGTTTTGCAATATTTGCATTCTCTTGCTACTTACAATATACGACAACTCTTACAAGACCGGGTTGTTTCCCCCCCAAGCACCATAACGGAATAAAGCTTTCCTGTTATTATAGAAGGAATTTTAGGACGTTTTAAGGACATTTTTGGTTTGTTTTTGAAGCACATTAATTAACTGAAACCACTCATGCTTTTTTTTGAGATTAGTAATTTCCTTAAAAAAAACACTAAAGCATCGATAGTCTAGTAGAAGTGACATAATAAAGCTAAGACCTTAGGACTTTTACATGTGTTTGATTTATCCTTGATTTTTCTCTTCAAAGATTGAGAGCTTATAATTAGCCTAATTTTTTAACAGAACTTTACGTTTGTAAAATTATTAGAGGTAAAAAATGAAGCGCCTAAGAAATGAGGCCTGTTATTTTCACTTCCTTCAATAAGGAAAAGCTGGGACACCCCGTTGCACAGGGCTCAGAAGCCTCTGGGCCATGTTCCAAAGCCATGTGCCTGGACGGCGGCCCGGGACTTTGGTTCCGTGTCGGGACACGCAGGGAACGGTGTGCGTGTGCTAGGTTGTTCACGGCAGCGTGGTGGCCGTTGTAGTCAGGAGCAGTGGAACTGCCCGCCACAGTGTCCGAAGTGGCCTGGGTGCGGGGATGTCCCGGGAGGGCGGGAGAGCGTCAGGGGCGCTGACGTGGAAAGGTGTTGAGTGTCCAGACGAGTGACAGACGGGTGAGAAGTGTGTGGGGCTGACCCGCTCATGTCCGTGCACAGACTATTCCTTCCGGTTTTCTCTGAGCAGCATCGCCGTGCAGGTCCTCTGTTTACGTGATCCGCATCGTTTCAGAAGGGACCAAGGGACGTGCAGGCCAAGCATGGCTTGGCAGGGGATCGGATGAACGGGGTGTGCTCACGGGGTGCAGGCAGGGCGGGAAGGAGGTGAGGACAGGCTGGAGACGGGGTCGGGCCAGTGTGCGAGGCTCGGGCTCGTCTGCCCGGAAGAGTGGGCCCTCGGGACAGAGAGCGAGAGCTCCAGGAACAGCGCGGCTGGAGACGTTCTGACAGGGAAGAGAAGCGGCCTCGGCGTTTCCTGATGTTTGTAACGGAGCATCTGTGTACCACGGAACGCAGGTTCCGGAAGCCCCAGGAGGAGGAGCTGGGAGGAGGACAGTGGGGGCTGGGGGTATTGCAGAGGCAGGTGGTGAGAGGGGAACCGGCACCCGGGTGGGGGTGACGTCCCTGGGCCTTACGGGGTCCAGCGCTGCGGGGCCTGGTGCAGACGGCCAGGCCGCAGTCTCTACGTACACTGCGGTCGGGCCGCCTTGGCCGAGGCGAGGTGTGGGGCTGGCGGGGCTGGCGGGACTGGCCTCCCTGCCGTGTGAGGTCTAGTGCGGCCTGGGGGAGTGCACAGCCACCCGCGGAGCCATCCCTGAAGTCGGCATCTGGTCGCAGGACTTGGGCAGTTGCGCCTGGCGCCCTCGTGGGATCGGGCGGCTTCCGGTCTGGCGGTTGGTGAGCTTTGAGCACCCCCGCAGCCCGGGCCCCTTACGACAAGCATTCCTTTGTGGTGTGGGACGTGGCAAGAGCAGTACCGTCTTTTCTGACTTGCGAAGTGCCTTGTTTCCCCGTGAAACAGAAGACAGCCATGCGAAGGCTTTCGCTTTCTCAAAGTTGTCTTGTGAATTTTGTTTTACGTCCGTCCGTGAATTTCTGGAATTCATATAACTTATTGCTGAACATCATTTCAGTTTCCTATGTTTCTCCTTCTGTTGCTTTTTCATGCGTCGCTTGTCTGATAAAGCAGATAAATTTCTCGCATCAGTTTATTTATACATTTCATTTTAGTTGTGAAAGGAGAGTTTTTAAATTTTTTAAATTAGTTTTTCCTTAGAAATCATTTTTCCATTTAGTTCAGTAGGGAGCAGCCACGTGGCTTATCAGGGGTTGTTTGGATTTCACAATTTTAATTAAGTGGCACTTTTATGTTAACCATTGTTGAACCTATTTGCATAAAATGTCAAGCAGTCAAGTAACTGAACTGCCAACGTTGCCGTGGTGCGTCACCGGGGCCTCTGCAGTGAGCCTTCCCGTTTTGGTTTCAGAAGCTCAGAATCATCACTCTTTTAGTTGCCATTTTGGAGAGTCTTCACGTTCAGTGTCTGTTCTCGTCAGAGAATGTCGTGTGACTCCCCAGGCTCAGCGATGTCCACTGCAGGGTGTCCGTGAGCCCGGGTTCCAGACACCTTCATCCCTGGTGTTCCAGACACTGAGAGCAGGTCATTCATTTATTCCGTCATACTTGCGTGTCCTGCTTGGCAGGTGCTGTGCTGGCTCAGGCCTGTCTGTGACCGGGGGACAGTTCCCAGTCTCAAGAAGCTGTACCAGCGGGGTGGGCGGAGGAGACGAGAGATCAAGCAGTGACAGGTCTGAAACAGAAGTGAGTCGCCGAGCGGCGATGTGAGGGCGCGTTGTTCAGGAACAGTGAGCGTGCGAGGACGCGGAGGGACGTGGGGACGCTGCTCGCACGGGCGGGCGGGGGAGACGCAGATGCAGTGCCCGCGAGCCGGCTGGGCGGCCGTGCCTGGGTTCCTGGGACGGGCCGCTGTGGGCCTTTGAGCCGGTTGCTGTCAGGGCCACAGCCTGCTTTAGCCCAGCGCTTTTCTGTGGGTGATACGAGGAGGCAGAGCGGGACAGTCACTGGGGGCTGGCGGCGCCCAGGTGCCTGTCACAGAGCCACGCGGGAGAGAGCGCGGGTTCCGGACCGCCCCTTCCACGCCGTGCGCTCTGAGCTCCGCCACGTCACTGTCTCCATCAGATTCAGTACGGTGTCAGGCAGGCGGCGGGCGGACTCGGGGTGTGTGCTGCGTGGCTCACACACGCGTCACAGGGAGCGCTGTGGTTCTCTTTGGAAGATGAGCGCGCTTCCGAAGCGAGCAGCAGGAAGGGCCGGTTGGCCGGCTGCCTTCAGCCCCCCGCAGGAGCGCGACTTCGCAGAGCTGTCGCGTTCTCGCCACCTCGGCAGTTTTCCCTCCCTCGTTGGAGGTCGGTGGCCGTGGAAATAGGATTTAGGGAGCAAGTGTAGGAGACGTTGGAGAGCCGCGGTCCCCAGGACTGGCACATGGGAGGGTCGAGGGGTGGGGAAGCGGCTTCTCAGAGGTTCCGAAACGCCCGCCCCTGGCCCGGCCCGGGAGAATGGTGCTTCTGCGGAGGACAACGTCGCTTTAGGCAGAGACTTGGCTCCAGCCTGGACTGTCAGAGAAGTCAGGGAAATGGTGCCCGCTAGTAGTCTTCTGCACGGAAGTGCAAGCGGCACAGCTCCAGTGGCAGAATGTAGGCGGGTCCCGACTCTTGACAGGTGACTGCATTGTCCCGGGGTGGGGGGATCCGCCAGGGTGGATGGACACGGTCTCCGTGACGTTCCAGGCAAATGCCAAGTCATCCGGACGCTCCGCCTGCACAGCTGTCCGGATCGCATGGGCAGCTCGGTCGCTTGGTCAAGACGTGTTTGCTCCATGGCCAGCCTAACAATTCTTTATTTATTGAAACTTACACGTAAAACCTGAATCATTCAAGTTATTTAAGTTGTTTAAGTTAATAACTTTGCTATTTGCAGATATCCCTTTAATACAGTTTCTGTGGAAACACTTTCTTGGATAGAAAGGTCACACTGGAGTTGTTTCTGTTTTTAGTTTATTATGGGGCCTGGTATACAGTCTCCATACGGACTCAGTACGAGACTCGAAATCCCAGTTAACCTAAATTTTGGATAAAGTAAATTCCATGCCAACAAATCCTCATAGAAAAAGTAAATGTACAAATCCGTTAAAAATTGGTTCTAGAACCAAGGGAAGTAACTGACTATGTAGGTATTCCTCATGTTGAGAAAACCGTATCAACTTTATAAGTGTGGGAAACAGGTGTTCTCTAAGAGCCCGTTCTCAGCGCACTTGAAACAGCATCTAGTTGCCACATTGGAATCTGTACTTCAGCTCCTCAGAATTTTCATTCTCCGCGTGCGACAGTGCCTTTTGACACTCACCTTCTCAGCGGCACTGACGGTGAATTATTCCTGCTTTTATTCCGGTTTGTAGGCCTCATCCAGCCCATTCCAAGGAACCAGTTTCTTCAGAGCTACTTTAATAGCAATCTTGTGAACGAAGCAGACAGACCCTACAAGTGCTTTTACTGTCACCGCGCGTACAAAAAGTCTTGCCACCTGAAACAGCACATCAGGTAAGGCTGCAGGCACGCAGGTGTGGGGTCTAGTGCAGGTACAGTGATCGCTCATCTGATGGCTGTGGAGCTCTAGCGGGTGGTAGAGTTAGCCTTCGGTATTTAAAGTGTCATCTCTGACTCCCAAAGTATTTATTGTTAACTTTTATTTTTATTCTTTAGTATCTTGACTCAAATATTTTACCCAGAAATTGGCACCGAATTTTATTTGCACTCCTATCTGTTATAATTCAGTATTTGCAATTTCTAGGACGTAGCAAAGAAGTATTTGGTTTGTTTCGTTGGAGTTATGTCCTCTAACAGTTTTTCAGGTCTGTTTATCAGGGTTTAGGTTAATTCTTGGTGCTGGCGACAGTGGAAAGAGGAAGTAGACGCTTGACCGTGAGGGACGGCGCCATGCCATGAGACAGGGTAGGACGTGGAGAAGCCAGGGGCTCGGCCCCGCCTCGGCTGCCTCGCGGCTCTGTGACTCCAGGCGGGTCACTCGGGCACCGTGCGTCTCAGTGGTCTCGTCGGTACCGTGTGGAGAGCCGCGTCTCTGCTTTCTAGCTTAGTGGCCGTGGCAGCGACGCACGAGCGTGCATTCTGAATTGGAAGATGGTGACAGAGCCCGAAGCTGCTCCTGCATTAAAGCGTTTGTTCTTTTCAGGTCGCACACAGGCGAGAAGCCTTTCAAATGTTCTCAGTGTGGACGAGGCTTCGTATCCGCAGGAGTGCTCAAGGCACACGTCCGAACGCACACCGGCCTCAAGTCGTTCAAGTGTCTGGTCTGTAATGGGGCTTTCACCACTGGCGGGAGCCTGCGGCGGCACATGGGCACCCACAATGACCTCCGTCCCTACATGTGTCCCTACTGCCAGAAGACATTTAAGACCTCGCTGAGCTGCAGAAAGCACATGAAAACCCACAGGTAGGAGCCGTCCTGACGGCCACTGGGCAGTAGGTAGGCCTATGACGCCCACGTGGCGGGTGGGGGGTGGCGTTCTCAGGAGACGGCCGTCTCTGCTTCCTGTTTGATTCCTTCTGGCTCGAGGTGTGCGGGCTGAAGAAACCTGGGTGCCGTGTCCAAGGACCTGCCGAGAACCGCTGACTCTTTGTTTTTGTTTTTATTTTGGATGTGACACTGCAGTGGTCTCTGGGGGCCGGATGTTTTGTGGGCTCTCTTTTGAAACCGATAGTCAACAACAGGTGAAGTGCTGGACGGTGTGCAGTATCATCGGGTGGTGAAGATTTCAAGAAAGAAAGTCGACCCTGTGGTTTCTAGACATGTCACTAGTGTGTCCGGACGGTGGTTATTCTCTGTAGCCCACGTGAAAAGAGCGTACATTTGAGCTGTCACAGAAATCCACTGTTAAGACCGACGGACACTTTTCCTTGACTAGAGGGCCCTCGTCCCTACACAGCCTGGCAGACACGCATTTCTGATGCCATCTGGAGCTCATGCAGCGGGGAGCTCTCTGAAGCCGCAGAGCTGTGTGTTGTGAGGCAAGCCTGCGGGACAGTAGGGTGACCCGTCCTCAGAGACGTTGAAAATTAGAGTCCCTGGGTCTACCCTAAAGAGTGTGACACCTCTGCCCGGGAACATTTGTCTTCGGACGGCACTTTAACCCAGGTGTCTGCCCGGATCCACCTCCCAGACGAAGCCCCAGCTGTTAGAGTGAGGTCACCGTGAGGAACAGCTGTCTTGGTGGCACCCTCCTGGTGCCTGGGCACACTTGGTAGAGCCGACTCCTGGGCTTGGGCACAGGCGACTCCCTGGCCCAGAAGTGTACCGCTGTGGAGCCGTCTCGGGAAGGGTGCTGGCGGTGTCCCCGCTCTGTGTCCAGTGTCCCTTCACTGTGTTTCGTGGAGGGTTACGCACCTCGTGTGCATTCGGGAGCTAGGGACGTCTTGGGCGCACAGATGCTCGGGGTGCTGTGTCCCTGCTCGCTGGGGGAGGTACCCGAGAGCAGTCCCGTGCTGGGCGTGGGACTCGGCACCGTCTCGCTTGGCGCCACGGTCCGTGCCATCCTTCTCCGTCATGATGCCAGGCCTTGACAGTGCAGGCTTCGTGGTCGTGGCGGGGTCAGGCCCTGTTTGTGCAGCGAGTGGCAGGTGGTCTGACTCTGGGAGGCAGTTCGCTGCTTTTGGCTGGGTCCCCTCTGTGTGGTGCAGTGTTGCATTGGCCACCACTTGTCGCGGTCAGGGACGGGCGCCCGGTTACTTTAGGAGGTGACTTGTGACTCTGAGGTGACAGTCTAACGACCAGGAGGTCTGTGTATCGCAGAGCTGGGGCTTCTCAGACTGACCCTATGTGCCAGGCGGGGCAGCTCTGGGGTCCCCCCGCTCGTCCGGTGTTTGGAGCCCTTAACATGCACTTGGTTAAAAACAGATGCAAAGGGTCGCGGCGGTTCAAGTCGGGGGAGAGGACCACCATGCAAACTGACCGGACACGGGCCTCGCGGTCCACCCGCGGGGTGGCGGGGAGGTGCATGGACGCTGTGGCGCGTGGGGACCGGTCGTCCACGCCTCAGATGCTGTGCGGCCTGTTGGCCTGAGCTGTTTGTTTAAGTCCTTCAATGGGTCGCTGAATTCATGGTTCTTTTTTTTTTTTTTGAACGAGGAATTGTTGATCTCGGTGAGAACATACTGCGCGCATTTATTTTTTTTAACTTAAGGACTCTGACGTACGTCGCGCTTCATCTTCCTGTGCTGCCTGTGTGTCCCCGTGACCCGTGAAAGCACTGAGGCAGCTCGTTTCCTTCAGAATCATTAATAGTGTTTAGTTTTCAACTAGATTTTCATCGCGAAATCAAAATGAAAAAAAAACTTAAGTCCGTCACTTAATTTATTGTCATTCTATAGTAATAATGTTATGATTTAATTAAAGAATTACATCGTGCACAGTGGCAGTCTGTGCGAGTAAGGGCGATGGCGTCTCACTTTATGAATTGTCACTGATTGTTTTGAAGATACGAGCTTGCTCAGCAGCTCCAGCAGCACCGGCCGGCGGCCCCCATAGATGACGGCGCCGTGGACCAGCAGAGCGTGCAGGTGTCGGCCCAGGTGCAGGTGGACATCGAGGGCCACGGGCTGCCGCAGACCGCGGAGGCCGTCGCCGCAAACCCCGAAGCTATGCTGGAGCTGGAGCCGCAGCACGTCGTGGGCCCCGAGGACACGGGGCTTGGTCAGCAGCTGGCAGACCCGCCTCTGGAAGCAGACGAAGGTGCGTACTTCAGGAGCTTCAACTTGCACAAGGCCCTTCACACTCGCTCCGGCTCGCACTGTGCCTCCGCCTCTGACCGTCAGTCACAGTGGCTGGTTCACGTGCGAGAGGGAGACTTCGGTGTGTGGTAGTATACATAGAGATAGGACTGTCCACATACATGGTTTCTGGAACCTGCTGTTATCACTTAGTGCGCTGAGAACGTCTCTCGTTCTTGGTGCGACCACTGCTGTCTGTCACAGCGCACTCGGAGCCAGGCGTACAGGCTGCTGCAGGCCTGCAAACGGTTACCGGTGTGCGCCGAGCCCAGGCTCCCGCCCCAAGGCCTCGCTTCCTTCGTCAGCGGCATCTTGCTACAAAAATGTCAGCTCAGCTGCAGGCGGGGAGCTTGGCGACCTAGTTAATTTGCATCTGGCACAGCGTCTCTCGTCAGTACGGGCAGCATGCCGATCGCCGGCCGTTTACTGTGTCGTTCGCGGATGCCCCAGTGTGTTGTTAGTCTGTGGACAGGCCTTCGCACGACAAACGGTGGCCTGTTGCCTGGAGCACCACCTCCAAAAGGCTCAGTGGGTTGGGTGCCACTGTGTTCAGACATCGCTTTGTAGAAGAATGTTGTCCGAGTTTGAGGGTAAACGGAGTTATTCTGGAAGTACAGAGATAATGCCTTAACCAGGTTCGCGTCTGTGAAAATCGCCTTCCTGCTGTCCTTTCGAGACGAGGAGACCGACTGTCACACTCCTCGAGGTGTCCTGCTGGGCCGACAGGCAGTGGGAAGAAGCCTCTCGACTCGGGGATCCCCTCTCTGCGCTCTTGTCTCCAGACAGGTTCGGGGCCCCAAGGCACGCGCTGCAGGAGCACATGGGCCAGTTTGACGAGCAGGCGCCCGCGCAGCAGCCCTTCGGCCCGGCCGGCTTGTCACAGGGTCAGTGTCGGCTCCCGGGTGGGTCGTCCTGGCTGCACCTCAGGTGCTGCTAGCAGGTCCCCTGGGTTACGGGTCCCATCCGAGTGACGTTTTGCATGCGTCGTGTGTGTGCGCGTGCACGTGCGCTGTTTTTTGCTGTGCTCACATTTTCTGGAAGGCAACTTTAACGGCCGTTCTATGCATGCTTTCCGGCCGAGTGGAAACAGGGACTCGGGACCGGCGTGTGTGCTGGCCCGCAGGCCACACTACGAGGACGTGCGCCGAGCGCGGCCTCCTGCTGTGAGCAGACTTGTGCAGAGCCTGCCGACGCGGATGGACCCCGATTCTAAGTCAGAAAACGGAGCTCTCTTTAAACTTCTTTCTTTACAACTCTGTGTGTGTGTGTGTGTGTGTGTGTGTGTGTGTGTGTGTGTAACTGTAATATTTTTGGTCACACTCATATTCTCCAATTCGGTTCAGGTTTTTCAGTGACAGATACTTACAACCAGCAGACTCAGTTTCCACCTGTCCAGCAGCTACAAGATTCTAGCAGCCTGGAGTCGCAAGCCCTGTCCACCAGCTTCCACCAGCAGAGCCTGCTGCCGGTTGCCAGCTCCGAGCCGGTGGACGTGGTGGGTGTTTACGGGTGGCACTAGCCCTTAGACGCCCATGCCTGACTGTCATTGCTCAGGACTTGCCCACGGGAGGGGCCTTGCTGACTTCTCATAACTTTACGGTTATTGCGTCACCTGTGAAAACTTCAGTGTTCGGCACACGGGGTTTTCGTTTCCCCTAAAAACGTTTTAATTTTACTTAAGGACGTCGTTGCCACGACGTGGCGTACCTTTGAGGTTTAAACATCAGGTCGGTCAGCAGTGTCGTGTGAAAACATCTGAACGATGTCATGTTGCTTTAGTCACAAAACCAAACATTTTACGTGTGGAATCTTATTAAAAGTGCATTAACGTGAAAATATAATGAATGCTGACATATTATAAATAAATATTTAAATGCGCAACAAAGTTTCTTCTTAGTCAACTCAAAGACATTTAAGGTTTGGTTTTTTGATTTTTGGAAATTTTCAGTAGTTATGACAATGATTGTCCTATCAGATCTTGCGCTTTAACAGGCACTGTTGGTGGCTTTGTCCCTGGCGGGCCCGGGGCTGTGAGACGCTCTCCTGGGCACGCTGCTGCTCCCAGCACAAGAACACGCGTCCTCCCCGCGTGCTTCTGTGACAAGCAGGGCGACTCCATGTTTTCAGGAAGTAGGACTTATTCACCCCCAGTAGGAGCAGAACAGATGGCAGAGTTACCTCTTCTTAAGATGTGTAAAAGAATATGGAAAGATCTGTTTCGTGTCCGGTTAAGCCTTGTGTTAAAGTCAGTCAGTAGGAAATAAAATAAGCACTTATTTAATAAAACCACTGTAAACGTTGTTTACTGGGCCCAAGTGACTGCAGTGAGCTACCTGGGCTCTCCCTCTTAAGTCCACATTTGTAAGCGTTCCCGGTTGTTAGTTGTTCCATATTTATTTACAGGTACTCAGGTGGTCGGCTTTATGCTTCTGTTATATTTCAGACAGCTCCTCTGATTCAGGAGTCATCCCAAGAGGAACTGGACCTGCAGACGCAACGTCCCCAGTTCCTGGAGGACAGCCAAGACCAGAGCAGGCGTTCTTACAGGTAGACACCGGCGCAGGCCGCTTGACGAGCACTGGCTCACGGCTGCTGCCAGCCTGGTGCGCCTTCCCTGGCCAGGGACTTCGCTGCGTAACTTTCTCAAGAAACGGGAAATCGGTTCCGTTAGCATCCCCCTTTTTATGAATAAAGGGTCGGAGACAAAAAAGATTAACTTGCTGACATTTCCGCAGCTAATGGGCGGGGTGACCGCCGAGATCCTCACAGCAGCCCTCGGCCTGTACACGGGACTGCTCTGTTGTCACTTCCCATCGCCACGATGAGCCATGGTTACGTTTTCAGAAATGACTTAAGTTTATGTCGTGCCTTTTTGTCCAAGGCTCGTCTATGCTTGATATAAATCAACTCGTGTGCCAGGGTACAACATGATTGCAGCAACAGTTTTTAAACTCATTCATCCACTCATTCACTGTCCATCCATTTATCCCGTCCACCACCCATCCCTCTCTCCATCCCCTCCCTTCCTCCCTTCATCCTCCCTTTATCCCCCCATTCATCCTTCCAATCCTCCCTCTTCCTCCCCTCCCTCCTTCTCTCCCTCCCTCCCCTCCCATCCTTTTCATCTCTCTATCTCCTTCCCTCCTTCCTCCATCCTCCATCTCCCCTTCCCTCCTCCCCAACCCCCTCACCCCCCACCCTGGGCAGTGTGCACTAGCACCTTCCGTGGACCACGCTGCTCTGGAGGTTTGGAGTCCCCTGGTGAGAAGAACAGATGAGGCTCCTGCCCCAGGCTGTGCTTGACACAGCCGTTTACACTAAATAAAACGTGTATTTTTATACAGTTAAGTATGTAGTAAAAAAATTAAAGAATGTTATCTTTACAGAGAGAGTCTTGGATTTATAATATTTTTAAAATTTTATTATTTATTTAAAATACTTTGTTAAACTTTAGTAATTTTTTCCAGAGCCATTTAACAAAACAATAGGGCTCATTAGAGCACAGTTACTTTTTGTCCCATGAATATGGTAAAAGTGGGCCCCGGCAAACTGGCTTCAGCAGCGCCCTGTCCAGGAGCTCGGTCCCCTTTGGCAACCACGCCTCCTGGCGGGAAGTCGTCCGCCCTGCGCTTGCCGCCTGAGCGCCTGGTCAGGGCTGCCACGGGACTGTGTGGGAGAGTAACTTCGTGGTCAGCAGAGTAAGCAGGGTGGTCCCTGGGGAGCGAGGAAGCCACGTTCTATGGGCAGACAGGTCCCGTTGCTGTGTGGACGGAGTGTGGTCCTCGTGGGCAGGTGGCCGGAGGTGAGGGGAGCTCAGCCTTCAGGCCCGTCGCCGATGGTGGCGGTTGCTCCCGGCACTGCCAGCGCCGCTCTGCTCGGGCTGGCCAGTTAACACCTGTGACCATTTCGAAACGTTTGTTCTCCTAATTGGAGAACCTTTCTCAGCAAATATCGAATGTCGTAGTGGAACTCAGTTCTGCAAATAGGTTTTCTTCACTGACGTGTGGGCCAGAATCAAGCCCGATTTCATTTGCAGAGCTGTCTCTCGACAGCCCACTGGTGGGGCTTTCGCTTGCTTCTCTGTACGAGTAGCGATCCCCGCAAAGCCCACCTGCACGTTAGAGTGAGACCCCAAAGTGTGTCCACGTTTCGGACACCGAGGAGCGCCCACTCCGTCCGGGCCGTGTGGGCTTGGACCGGGGTTCTAGCTTGGGCCTCACCCACTTCCTGCCGCAGGTCAGATACGGAATGGGAAAAATGGGGAAATGTGATGGAATAAGCTTTCTTAACCTTTAAACAAGTTTTAATATGTGAATAGGAATTTTGAAATTTGTAATTATTTTTATCTTTAAAATAATTTTAATATATTTTGTAACAATTGAGGGAAAAACAATACCGCTTACTCATAGATTTAAAATAGCGCCAGTAAAATCTGTTTTGTGAAATATTTTATAAACCAAAAGAGAATATGGGTTGGCATTTCCAAGAGTCTAGACTCAGGAGGGATTCTGACCCTAAAGAAAGGTTTCACGGTATCTTACCGACTTAGCAGAGAAAGTAGCACTTAAAAATCGTGGTTCTTGTGTTTAAAGAAAGTTTCTAGCTAATCAAATGTTATGCCTGCTGGGAAATTATTATAAGATTAACTAGTTTTGAAATAATGGAGTGTCTTTAACACTACAAGTGCTCTGAGCAGAATTGATGTAACTGATTATTATCGCTAACGTTCTCATCTTTTGAATGTCGTACAGCACATGACTGTTCTTGTTTCTGGAACAGCCCTGCCCGATTGTCGAATGATTGTGGGTGAAGGCTGCTTTCCTTCCGTCCTCAGATGTCGCTGCTGCAGTCGTGCTGTGCATTCACGTGGTCTGTGCCCTTCCTGCTGTGTTGACAGGTGTGACTATTGCAATAAGGGCTTTAAGAAGTCCAGCCACCTGAAGCAGCACGTGCGGTCGCACACCGGGGAGAAGCCCTACAAGTGCAGGCTCTGCGGGCGCGGCTTCGTCTCCTCCGGCGTCCTCAAGTCCCACGAGAAGACACACACAGGTCATTCCTCGTCCACTCGCACGGGGTCCTGCGGCCGTCATCCCGGAGGAGCTCCGAGCCTGTCAGCGCCCCTCCCCCATTTCCCCTGGTGCCCCAGCCCCAGGCGCCCCTGACCTGCCCTCTGTCTCTGAGGGTGGGCCTGTTCTGGACTCTCACACTTGTGGCCTTTGTCGCTGGCTGTTCAGGATTCCTCCACGCTGTAGCGCGGGCCAGCACGCCGCCGATTTTACAGCCCGGTGGTGCCTGCCACGTGCACAGGCCACACTTCCTCGGCCATTCAGTCGTTGGACACTTGCGTCCCTTCCATTAGTGGGCTCTTAGGATAACCCGCTACGAACATGTGCACGTGTTTGCGTGCTGATGTGTGCCTTCATTTCTGTTTTGGGTGGGCTTGCTTGGTCCTACAATAACGCTGTTGGAACTTTGGAGTTTACTAAACTATTTTCCAGAGTGGCCGCATCATTTTTACTTGTCCAGCAGTGTATGAAGGTTCCGATTTCAGAGTCTTGTCAGTGGTTACCCTCGTCTATCGGGACCGTCCTTATGAGTGTCTAGTGGTATCTAGTCGTTGATTTGATTGGTGTTTCTCTAATGAGCAGTGATGCCGACTGTCTTTTCCTGGGCTTATGGAGAAGAGTCTATTCTAACCCAATGGCATTTTAGAATCAGATTATATTTATTTGTAAGAGTTCTTTAACATATTTATCAGATATGTAACTTGCAGTTAATTTTAAATGTCACTTTTATCTGTTAAATACGTTTATTTAACATACATATATATTATAAACATGTTAATATTATCTGATATTGATATATATTTTATATAAGGCTTTATTTGAAAATAAAGGTGTCCTGCTTAAAAGCATACAAACGAGACGAGGAAGGGCTGTATGGACTAGTCCATAAGCTGGTGTTTGGGGACGGGTCTAACAGGTGAGAGCAGGTCTTGTGGTGCTTCGAAGGCCCGGCCCGAGAGGCAGCGTTGGCCTTGGCAGAGGGCTGTGTGCGACTTCTACAGGGATCAGCAGTTTGATCGGCATTTCATTCAGAAAGTCAGGGTGGCCACTGTGTGAAGAAAAGGTAGAGGTTGGAGGAAAATACCCTTCTCAGCTGGCTGCTGTGTCATCGGGCCAGCGGAGAGAAGGTGTTTTGTAGCAGACTTCACTTGAAAATAAAGCTATTTATAGCAGGGGTGCCCAGCCCGCAGGCCACGGACTGGTACTGTTCCAAGGCCTGTCAGGAACCAGGCCGCACAGCAGGAGGTGAGCAGTGGGCGAGCATCAGCATCACCGCCTCAGCTCCACCTCAGACCATCAGGCCTTAGATTCTCACAGGAGCACTGGGCCCTGGGGACCGCTCGTTTAGCGGCATTACAGGTTGTTGCTTAGGAACTGACCTGTCACTTGCTAGGAGAAGGTGTATAGGTGGATTTGAGAGCACACTTGCAGTGTAGACTCCACAGACATGTTGCCAGGTTCAGCATGACAGTCGGAGGGGCCTCGGCATTTGTTCAGGGGTCTGCTGGAACCTGTCATCTCACACACACATGTGGTGAGGCATGCTGTGTCAGTTTTCATGATCTTACAGTGTCCGGTTTGTAAAAATAGGGGACCGCAGCAAATAAGCAGGTTTTAATTTTGTGGCTTGTCGAACATCTGTTTCCTTTGACCTCTCAGGATGTTAAGGTAACAGAATGGTTTTGTCTTGATTCTTGCCGTAGGAGTGAAGGCGTTCAGCTGCAGTGTTTGCAACGCTTCGTTCACGACCAACGGCAGCCTCACCAGGCACATGGCAACGCATACGAGCATGAAGCCCTACAAGTGCCCGTTCTGTGAGCAGGGCTTCCGGACGACGGTGCACTGCAAGAAGCACATGAAGCGGCACCAGGCGGTCCCCTCGGTCGCACCATCGCCGGGAGAGGCAGAGGGAGGAGGAGGTATTACTCCCCGTCTGTCGCGTCGAGGCTCGTTGACCGGACGAGAACTAGTGTAAATTAGTACAGAAATCCCCTTTAATCCGTTTTCCCCTCTGCTGTGAAAACCCGATCCCATCCCCGCACTGACGCTGCGCCCGGAAGTCAGCCCCATCCCGGTGGCCGCCCCCGCTCCTGTCCCCGTGAGCCGCCAGAGGTCTCGGTTGTCCACGGGCAGATCGGCCCGGTCGCTCACACGGCGCTGCAGGCCCCGAGCTGTCCCTCCCTGCCGTTTGCCGCAGGCGCGTTTCTGGTCAGTAGACACGGGCGGAGTGCACGCGTCCTGTTCTCTTTCCTGCGCAGTTCCCTCCCGAGGGACGTGGGCCCTTCCCGTTCTCCTCATGGGAGCGGCCACGTCCCTGGGGTGCCGTGACTGTCGCGTGCTCCCACGCACAGCGTCTCGTTTCGTTGGCGTGGAACGCGGTGTGGTCTCGCCGCGTGCCCAGCCCCAGCGCGTGCAGCCGGCCCGGGAGCCTTGCCTGGTGCTCCCCTTTTACCTCCCTTCTGATGTCTGTTGAGCGCGTTCCACGAGGGGCGTCAGAGGCCGAGGGTGTGCTCGTTGTGTGTGCTCACACGTGGCGTCCGCGCACAGCCCTGGGTGCTGCTTTGGACGCGCGTCGCGGGCCCACACCCGCTCAGGGCCGTGGCAGCGCCTGCGTCTCACACCGTGTCTGCGGCCGGACAGCGTGGGCCTGGGGCCTGCACGCAGCGCTCACGGTGCCGAGGGGTCGGTCGGCGTGCCGGCGCCACTCCCCCCACAGGTGTCCACCTGGCCTCACGGCCCGGCTGTCCCCACGCGCTGTGCTGCATCGATGCCGCGTAACCTCCTCTTGCATTTTGGGGAATACGTGTTTAAAAATGCCTGACCGGCCTCAAGGTGGCAGAGCCAGCTTCTCCATGGCAGGGCCCCTGCTGCTCTCCTTCCCTCAGCAGGCGGTTCCGGATCCTGACGTGTCCGACCTGTCACCGGCAGACGGACAGCGCCGAGTTTTCAGTCTGACGGGATCTGGATTTCCGTTAAAAAATTTAGGTTTATTAAGTTTACTGGGATGACGTTGGTTAATAAAGTCATACGGGTTTTACGTGTATAGTTCTGTAATGTGTCATCTGTGTACTGCAGTGTGTTCACTTCTCAAAGTCGAACCTCTTGTTTATTTCCATGTTCTTATTGTCATGTGACTTAGTGTTATTTTAGAAAAAGAAAATAATTCTTTTTCTTACAACAAATTAAAAAAATACAGGCCATCCACATATTATTTCTAAAATCCTACAGTTTGGAGGGTGTAACCAGCCAGGGAAAGTAACCAGTAAGCCTAGTGCGTGTGCTCCTTCCCGTCAGTGATCGAGGCGTCTGCTGCCGTGAGCGGAGCTGCCAGGTGGGTGTGGGGGCCTCTGCTGCGGCTTCCCCACGGTGCCCCACACACCTGCACAGCTCGTGGGTTCCTGCTTTGATCGTTGAGAAAAAGTCCACACGTGCTCTCTCTGGTCCATGAAGAAAAGCCTCTTGTAAAAACTGTGACTTTGACCCAGAGCTGGAGTCTCGTAGCAGAGGTGTAGTTCCTTCTCGTTCGCCGTGACAGTGGCGGCCCGTTCGACCTCACACTGCTCTCTCGTTTTGTCTTCTGCTCACTATGCTTCGTTTTGCTGCCCGTTGTCCTCACTGACTTGCTGTATTGTGGTTTTGGTTGCTTTCAGATTGTTAATACAGTTATCTCCGTATTTATCAGTGTTGCAAGGCCATCTGTCATCTGCTGCCCCTCAATCTTTCTAAAAGTCTTATGGACGCAGTGTGGGATTTTAGTTCATTCCGTTCTGGAATTGCACGCACACCGCCATCCTCCCGGCCGCCTGCTCCCACCCTCCCGTCTCTGCCTTTTCCCTTTTTATCAGAGAAATCATCCAGATACTTTTTAATTCGCTCATTTGGTTTTAGCCGCTGTCCGTTCCGCTGTTTAGTGTTTCACTTTAGCCATCTGTGCCGTGATGGCCACTCCGTCCAGCCACGCTTACTTTCCGCTACGTTTCATAGCAACGCTCTCTTGTTTTCGGTCAATGTAAACACATCCATGCACTCTACCGACCGAACACGTAAACACAGACGTGTAAAAAATGTTTTTCCTTTACATCTTTTTAGCTGGGGGCTGTTTGCTAATGTATTGACTTGGTCCGTTCTTCTGGGCCGCCGACGTTCTTGTTCGGTAATTCAGTTCTTGCCCATGTCCGTAAACAGAGGCCTGTGTTTATGAACACTGGTGGCCGGTGTGGACACTGACACCTCAGACCTCACTGCCGGCTGAGAGCCGTGCGTAGCGGTCCCGGCGTCCGCCGTCGGTGACGACTCCGAGGCTCACCAGCCTTCCCTGGGCTGCATCCCTGCCGGGGGCTGCCCAGCGTCTCGTAGAAAGAGCAGCGGCAGGAAAAGGCCCTGACCGTCTCAGACACAGCTCCGCGAGCTCGTCCTTACCTCGCAGACCTGTCTGTTTTAACTTCCCTGTTTTGTTGAACCTGGTTTTTTATTAGGATCCGACCCCCTGCCCACATTTCCCTTAGACGTGTGTCTGGAGGGGGAGGAGGAGAACCCCGAGCGAGACGCCTCTCGACGGGCCCGCACCGAGGTCATCACGTTTAGCGAGGAGGAGACGGCGCGGCTGGCGCGGACGCAGCCGCGGGACAGCGCCACCGTGTCCGAGCAGGTGCTGGTGCAGTCGGCCGCGGAGAAGGACCGCGTCAGCGAGCTGAAGGACCGGCAGGCGGAGCTGGAGGCCGAGCCCAAGTATGCCAACTGCTGCTCCTACTGCCCCAAGAGCTTCAAGAAGCCCAGCGACCTGGTCAGGTAGGCTGGCCGCCGGCCCCCCTGCTGGTGGCGTGTCATCGGGGAGGCTGGGCCAGGTGGCGGCGGTGTCCTGGAGTTGCAGCTTCAAGCTGGTGCCAGTTTCGAGGCTTCCTTTCCGCCCATTCGGATAGCCGATCGGGCTGCGTCTGGTCTGGGGGCTGCGTCCGGTCTGCAGGCTGCGTGTGCTTGCTTCTGTGCCCACCAGCTGAGCGTGCTTGGTCACTAGGCCGTGGCCAGCTCTCCCGTCCTCACCTGCGTGGTGTTAGTAAAGCACCTGGGCGGGGTGACTCGTTGAGGAAGACAGGCGCCAGGCTTCGCAAGCCGCAGAGCGGCAGTGGGTCCCTTCCTGCCCCACCGGGCTGTGAGTCTGTGCGGGAGGCAAGGGCACACGCATGGGACCAGTCGAGTGACAGCAGGTGGCACGAGGCAGACCGGCCAAACGTCAGTGATTGACGTGAGGTGGAGTCTTGCAGAAGGTGACAAAGTAGAAACCAGGACATGTGGCGGGGGAGGAAGGGCCCGGACCACGCTGACCGGAAGAGCCAAAGCGCCGCCTGTCTCAGAGCGTCCAAGGGCGCTGCCCACAGTAGGGGACACGCGAGCTTTGCTTTTTGGGGGTAGAACTAATGGTGACAGTTGCGGGGCGACTTCCTACAAGGGGGAGGTCAGGCTTTTACGGTGGCCCTGGCGGAGCAGCTGTCCCTGTTCCTCTCAGTCTATGGTGCTCCACGGGAGGCGGGCGCAGTGCAGGTGAGCACGGGCGGGCTGGCGGCTCGCTGCTGGGTTGGACGTGCCTGTCTGGTGAGTGCAGGAGGTGACTGCTGGCTGCACACTTCTCCCCAGGGGGACGAGTAGTGTGTGGGGGGGGGGACCGTGACAGTGAGGCGGGAGCGGGAATCAGAGCCCAGAGAGCTGGGCCAGGCAGCATCCCTCGGCCAGTCAGGAGGAGGAGACTTAAGAGGTCGCAGAGCGACCCCAGGTCTGAGGACTGCAGCAATGGAGTGTAGGATGCGGGTGGTGGGTGAGCCATGAGGCGGGAGCGGCTGCCCTGGACGCAGGAGTCCAGCCCGGCCAGCAGGCGGTGTGGCCACGGGGAACGCAGGACAGCTGGCAGGCAGGGTCAGGTCAGCGGCGGGAGGCGAGGTGGGATCCTGGACGAGAGGCACGCCGGGCCAGGGTGCGTGTGGAGGTGAGGTGCCGGGGACAGCCTGGGAGGCTGTGGGCCTGTGGGGGCGGGAGGGTAGCCGGAGTGACGCGATGGAGGTGTCAAGTCTCCGCAAGGTCCTCGGTCTGTGCGATGCTGTCGGTGTCACGGGGGACGAGGACAGGGAGCGGGGCAGCCTCGCGGTGACTCGTCTCGTTCTGTCTTGCGTCTGATAACCCTCAGAGGCCCAGCCTCCTCGTCGTGCCTCGGGCCACCATCGCGGTGCAGGGAAACAGAGCAAAGCTCCGGCCGCAGGCTGCAGGGGGGTCCACTGCTCCCCAGAGGGAGCCACGGCCAGCGCCCTTCAGAAGCGTCCACATGTCACACTCAGCTCTGACGTTTGTCTCTGAGTCGTGCGTGTCACTGAGCCCGAGGCGTCTGTCTTCAGCAGTGCCTCCCCCCTCCCCGCCGTCTCGTCTCCGTGGTGCTGTGGATACGGAGTGTTCTGCGTGGGCACCCCGAAACATGTGTCGCCAGGTTCCGAGTGACCGTGGGATTTCCGGCGTAGTTGCCAGGCTCGTGTGGGCACCTGTGCGAGTGTCGGCCTCCAGGCGGGCCGAGCCATCAGTGTCCTCGCTCTCTGAACGCCGGCTCCCAGACCACCGGCCGCACGGTCTGGTCAGACTGATAGGCAGGACAGATGCCTTGTCACTTCGGTTTGCTCGGTGTACGTTCTGTGGCTTTTCCCCCGCTGTGGCTCTGTGCGTTTCTTCTCTACGCTGCCCCTGCGCGGCCCACTTTCCTGACGGGGGGGTTTTTGTCTTACTGCTGATTTGTGAGAGCTCTTTGATTGTTAAGGAGGCCAGCCCTACTTTCTTTGGTCTTGCAGAGGTTTTTTGTTGTCATTCGGATTTATTTATGGTTTTTTTTTGTATAAAGTGAGGCTTAAACGTTTTGTTTGGCCCAACTTATTCAGCACATAGTAACACATGATTTTCATTTATGTAGATACTTATAAGTTGAAAACCATGAAGCTGTTTGTAAACGTGTACCGAGTTTGAAATGCAGCACACTTACTTGCACACGCTTTCCGGTTAGGCACGTTCGGATCCACACCGGAGAGAAGCCGTATAAATGTGACGAGTGTGGGAAGAGCTTCACGGTCAAGTCCACCCTCGACTGCCACGTGAAGACGCACACAGGTGAGGCCCCACACCTGCACGGGAGCCTCACGGCAGCATCCTGTGTTAGTTCCTTTGTATTTCGCACGTAAATACTTTTGAAGTTATAGAAATTGTAAAAGTTAGGAACCATGAGAAACGGACACGAGAGATTTTTGCTTCCTGCCAGGGCAAAGCGGTCCACAAGTGCTGCGGAGAAGGGGCTGGGCCCCAGGTCGGGGCTGAGAGCTGCGTTCTCACTCAGGACAAATGCTGTGGAGAACGTCACCTCTTAGTCTCACCTAGGCCAAAGAGGGTTGGTTCGTTGAGGTTTTGTAAAAACTGGGACTTAATAGATCTGACTGCAGTGAGGTGTTAGTTCTCTTCATGGGGAGGGCGTCTCGTAAAGGGAAATGTGATGCACCATTTCCAAGGCCATTTTCTTCTCATCTCGTTTGAGAGACTGGAGAAGGTTCACTGTTCTAATAAAGGCAGCTTTCGTTTCTTGGCTCTGCATTGTGTCCCCATGGTCCGGGGCTGGCTCTGTGCCTCCGCTGGCCTGGACCCTGGATGCCACTCGAGTTGCTTTCCTGGACCCACGGCTCCTCGCGTGGGAAGTGGGCCGATGGCAGGACCTCCCTGGGAGCCGCGTCACTTAGACACGTGGCCAGGGAACCTGCAGTAGACGTCGGAGGCGGTATTGTGGGTCACAGGGTGGTGACTCTTCATGTCGGAGGCCCTGTGATCCTTTCCTGATGGGTTGGTGCTCGGAACTGAGGCAGCAGATATGTGAACTTACCCCGCGAGCCTCTCCTTTCCCGTTAGGTTCTGGGTGTTTGTCCTCCTTGGGTGGCGCCATGAACTGCTGAGGGTCCGGAGGGGCCAGCCCAGCGCCCCCGCGACCCCAGGTCGAGCGTGCTGGCTCCACAGGGTGCCTGGTGACCGCCCCCTGGGCCCACGAGGACCGGGATAGAACAGGGTAGAAACAGGACGGAAGGCGGAGTCTCTGCAGGACAGCTCTGCGGGGCCCTTTGCAGTCTGCCAGCAGCAGGTAGTCGCGGAGGCCGTCAGTGCTGGGGCTCGGGCCCCTCTGGCCGGCCCTCTTGTCGCAGCCGGCCCGTCTGTGCAGAAGTCTGAGTTGGTGTCTGCGGCGGCGGGGGGCACAGAGGACCAGGACGTCCTCTGCTCCCGGGACCGTCCTGGGCAGCTCTGTGCTCGCGAGGGCTCCGTGGTGCCCTGTGCACGTGGGGCAGATTGTGCTCCCGGAGCTGGGCAGCTGCCGCCGGACTTGTGGGGCCGCGGGCCCAAAGAACGAGGAGACGAGACTTGAATGCACGCAGCCTGTGTGAGATCAGAGGGTAGTGGCGAGAGCCACGTTGTCACTACATTGTCCCCGCTCCCGCCACACTGCCACTGCCCCCGCTGGGCCTCCATGTGGCACCCTGGGCCGGAGTCGCTGTGGACGGGAGGTGCTGGGGAGCTGCCGGACGCCACCTGTGGACTACACTGGCCCCTTCGGGTCCTGGGGCAGCTCCCTGTGCTGGCCGCTGTGGCCCACGGGGGCATGTGGGCGCTGGGTCAGCACGTGCCCATGCCCACTGGCTGCACGCCCACCTCTGGACGTGCCACTGACTCTTGGCACCCACAGGTCAGAAGCTCTTCAGCTGCCACGTCTGCAGCAACGCCTTCTCCACGAAGGGGAGCCTGAAGGTCCACATGCGCCTGCACACGGGGGCCAAGCCGTTCAAGTGTCCCCACTGTGAGTTGCGTTTCCGGACGTCGGGGCGGAGGAAGACCCACATGCAGTTTCACTACAAACCGGACCCCAAGAAAGCCAGGAAGCCCGTGAGCCGCAGCCCGCCCGAGGCCGTGCAGCCGGCCGGCCTCCTCAGCCCGACGCCCAGCGACTCGAACGTGTTCATCGTGAACAACTCGGTGCTGACCGGCCAGTTCGATCAGGGTTTGCTCCCTCAGGGGCTGGTGAGCCAGACCGTGCTCCCCGCCTCCGTGTCAGGTGAGCCGAGTGTCCCGAGGGGAGGGGCAGGCCTGCTGGACAGTCCACGTCGTCCCTGTGGCCACTGCTCTGGCTGCTTCCGGCCCGGGGCGTGGTAGTTGTTTTAAACCTCGGCCCAATTAGTGTAATCTCTTTGAGCCTAGTGTTCTGTTACGTTTAAAGTGGGTAATATTCGTATAACAGGGTTTGTTTAGTGAGGATTAAATTAGACGAGGGGGGTGTGTGATATATTAACGTTTATCAATCAGATCAGATCAATAGACGTGTACAGAACTCGTGTGTTTAAGAATCCCCGCATAAGTGAGTTTTTTTTTGGAAGTTTTCCTGGCGTCCGCTCATTCCTGTTTGCGTCCCGTGCAGCTGGTGGCGACTGGACAGTGTCTCTGACGGAGGGGAGCCTGGCCGCCCTGGAAGGCATCCAGTTACAGCTGGCCGCCAACCTGGTTGGGCCTAACGTGCAGATTTCTGGCATCGATGCGTCCAGCATCAACAACATCACCCTGCAGGTGGGACGCTGGCCGTGCTTGCCGTGGTCGGGTCACGCGTTCCTGTGGCAGTCCCCTCACGCGTGTCCCTGTCACTTCCAGATCGACCCAGGCGTGCTGCAGCAGACGCTCCAGCAGACCAGCCTGGTCGCTCAGCCGCTGTCCGGGGAGCCGGGCCTGGCCCCGCAGAGCAGCCCCCTGCACACACCAGACACCGCGGTCCCGGCCAGTGTCGTCATCCAGCCCATCGCAGGCCTGTCCCTGCAGCCCACGGCGACGCCTGCCAACCTGACCATCGGCCCGCTGTCTGAGCAGGACTCCGTTCTGGCCGCTGGCGGCAGCGGTGAGGGCCACGTCCTTGGGCGGTTCCGACAGCTGGGGCTCAGAGTCGTGCTTGTAGTTGTGTGTTTGAGTTTAGGAAACGCGATGCCGTTTTCTCTCTATAAAGCTCACCACACAGACGTCCTAAGGATGAAGTGACGTTGAGTCACGGAGATGGCAGCATTCGTGGAACTTTGTCCCGCTGGCCTCCTCGTTCACCGGCAGGCCTCCTTATCTAGGCGGAGGAGTTAGAGATGACCGATACTCTATTTTCGGTGTTTCTCTTTTTGAAATAATAGTTTCACCAAAATACTTTTAACGTAGAAAGGAGAAAATGGTTGTTTTTTTAAGCCCAGCTTTTGTTGTTTTGTCGTGATGATCAGGGACTCAAGACCTTTCTCAGGTGATGACGTCGCAAGGCTTGGTGTCCACCTCCACTGGCCCCCACGAGATCACTGTGACCATCAACAATTCCAGCCTGAGCCAGGTCTTGGCGCAGGCCGCCGGGCCCACCGCGTCACCCTCGGGGTCCCCGCAGGAGATCACCCTGACCATCTCCGGTGAGTCGCTCGTGGTCTCGCGGCCTCGCACCTGCACTTGCGTGTGTCTCACTCGTCCTTTGTGCACGCTGAGCGCTGCGTGAAGCTGGTGCCCTGTCATTCAGGCGACAGCTTGGGGGTGGTGAAAATAACGTGGCTGAGCAAACCCCGTACTAACGTTAAAAGTGGCAGTCCCTCACGTCACTTCCCCTTTGAGTCAGCAGTTTTTCACACGGATTTTCGTTCGGCAAAGAGCGGAAAACCATAGCTTCACAGCTCTTTCTCGTGCTGCGTCAAGTGCCTGAATAGTGAGTCAGAGCGGAACTCTGAAGAAGCACGTAAAAATACGTTATAGCTTGGGAAGTGTGAGCAGGTGCATGCTTTCAGTTAGGGAAGTGGATGTCGTCATTTTCTTTTTTTTTCTAAAACGACCTTTAAACATGGAATAGCGTGATCTGTTTAACACACGTGCCAGTACGTAAGTGAACACGTTGCTTTCAGACATCACAGTATTAATTTTCATTTAGGTCAAGACCTCATCCAACACAGCTCTAATGGAAGCAGCGAGCTGAACGGGAGCATAAGGCTGTCGGCACCTGCGATCGGCAGCCAGTCTGCAGATGCCGCCTTAGCGATAAGCAGCGGTCAGCTTCTCTCGCAGAGCGCAGCGCTGAACGCTTCAGGTAAGCCGCCGACCAGCCCGCCGGGGGAGACATCATGAGACACCGAAAGGTCTGTGCGCCCGGCCGGTGGGGTGAAGGAAGCCCTCTGTCCACTGACAGATGCCACTGCCTGATCTGTCCCAGGGGCTGTGATCCCATAGCAGTTGGTAGTGGCTTACATAGGACTCTAGGGTACAGAATTCTTTCTAAAGTTATCAGTCAATTGGTAGTCCTACCTTTTTGAGAGTAAAGGTGAGTAATCCCATGTAAATGTAGAAGGCTCTGTGTATTTATGCAAGCTAGCATTTTGGTGACTCCACGACAAAGCTGGCTCTTCTTGCCAACCGGAAGCTTCTGTGCCCTGCACTGTGGATTTTCTGGCACCAGCCGACAGTAGGATGACAAACTAGAAAGCATCTTTTTGAGGTTTTGAAATTACAGACTTTTATGAAAAATAGAAATAAATGAACACAAAGTAAAAGCGAACAAGCCTGTGAGTCCGAGCGGCTTTGTGGGCGACTGGGACAGTCTGGGTGCCGGCCAGCCCTGTCTTCCTTACTTCGTAGGGATGTCAGGAATTTCTTAGTCCTCTTATTTTCCACCTCTGTGTATTATTTTTTTTTGAGAAAAACATAGGCAGAGTTGCACCCACAGCTGGGTTTGTTCGTGCTCAGCTGAAATACGTTCTCACCTAGTCGTTCATTCATGCATAAGAGACTGTTGCATGTGCTACGTGGTCAGAACCGTGCCAGGTCTGAGCTGTCGTGGTGTGCGGAGCAGGCCCGGGCCCCTCGCATGTGGGGCCCAGAAACTGCCAGCACCGATGTGCACTGAAGCGTGAAGTCTCGGGGTGGCACAGAGGGGGACAGTGGTGCCTGGGTCATGAGATTTGACCCAGCGGGACGTGCGGGTGACGCCCAGGCCTGTGGGGAGCGCTTGCCCAGCGAGGGGCATGGTGCTGCGGGGCCGGGGGCCTGGGCTGAGGCCAGGCGGCAGGGCGGGCTGGAAACACGAGGGAGGCACGGGCCTCTCAGGACCTTAGAGGAACGTCGTCCCCTCCTTCACCTGTGGAGGGGTGGACAAAGGCTCGTGTGGTTGGGAGCCGAGTCTGAGTGGCAGGTCGGCAGGCCCCACCCCGGACTTCTGCCCCCTGGCCGAGCGCTCGGTCTTCCTCTTCCTCCCTCGTCCGTTCCCGCATGTCGAGCTCTGGCCTCGGAAAAGGTATCGCACACCTTGGTTCTTTTCCTTATTAATTTGAAGCGAGAGACTTTTTTTGTTTTTCAGTTAAGGGGAATTTTGTTTTACATTTTCATGGGCTTTGGCTTTGGTTTTAATTTAGTCTGCGGTGACTAAGACATCAGAAATGTGTCATGTACGATTAAAGTCACAGAGCAGACTCTTTCTACAAACTTCTTGTGAGAGGTCATCCCCTGTGTCTTTCTGCCAAGGAC
Organism: Pteropus medius; assembly: GCF_902729225.1. NCBI lineage: Eukaryota > Metazoa > Chordata > Mammalia > Chiroptera > Pteropodidae > Pteropus > Pteropus medius. The sequence goes on along the minus strand of NW_024340849.1, from coordinate 1,517,108 downwards.
GAGATGGTGTGTCCAGCTGCGACCCCCGACTCCTGCCGAGCGCTCTCTCCACCGTGTGTGTCCCGGGAGCTCTTGTCTGAGCTTCCCTCGGCATCTGCAGCAGTGGCAGTGGCCGTAGGGTCACAGGTTTCATTTCCTGTCACTGCTTTTTCTCTAATTATACTCGGGAAGCGGCGTATGTTTAAGTACAAAGATATTTAGAATCTGAAAGCCACGAGCGTGGGATCAGAGGTTCTGTGATGTCCTCGACGCAGCTCAGAGGCGCGGGCAGCGGAAACGCCAGCTGCGGCAGGCGCCTCCTTCCTGCAGCCGTGTTCCGGGTGTGGCTCCGGGTTGGACTCAGCCAGCCTCCCCGCCCGCCTCTCATTTCGCCTGTTTGCAGAGCTTAACGTGGCCGCCGGGGGCCTCTCCACCACGCCGATGTCTCCGTCTGCAGTCTCCGCTCAGAACCTGCTCATGTCCTCGTCAGGTGTGGGGGGCGAGGCCAGCGTCACCCTGACTCTGGCGGACACCCAGGGCTTGCTCTCGGGAGCGCTGGACACGGTCACACTCAACATCGCTTCTCAGGTAGGTGCAGTCACACACTCTGTCCTGCAGTGATCTGGAAACTAGTGATGCCCCCCCAAAAGGGAATTCTGAACATTTTCTTTCAAAATTGGAGGTTTTTTCTGATTCGAAAGTGTCGCATGTTAAATGCGGAAGGGGGAAAACAGGAAAATCTCAGGTGGAACAGACGGAACCGAGGTCAGCAGGCCCGGGCGTGTGCGCCCTCCCAGACCCTGTGTGCGCACGCGCTGGGCTGTCTCCAGCTTTTACAGGGAGGCGCTCACGTGTGTGTCATGCACAGTGAGCGTCCCCCTCGCATCCTTCTGTGACGATCCCCACGAGGGATCGTGGTGCCCGAGGTCAACTCTTTCTCACATATCTTAGCTTTGGGTTGGAATTGACACGTTCATGAGCCAATACAGGTTCTCGTGGCCCACGGTTGTATTTGTCTTTGATTAATAAAATGAGGAAATGCAAATTTATCCATTTCGATTGAGGTCATTTTTCAAAATCGGGCGATATGATGAGTAGTGGCTGAGGCCAGCCCCAGACGCGTGAGACGTGCAGAGGTGGCTGGCATTCGAAAGAGCAGATTCATCTTGCTTCCTCGTGTTAGCAGGCTTGTGACCATGAAGTTTTATCAGGATATGTGGAAACTTTTCAGTCTGTCCTATGTTTGGGCAAAAAAATGAGTTATATAGTGACACCTAAAATACGTCACTTTTTGAAGGTACGTGTGGGTATAAAGAGTCCCAGTCCACACGAGAAGCTGTCCTCGTCCAAGTCTGGGTGGGTGACCCGTGATGCACGTCTGCCCGTGTCCACCCGCCATCTGCCACATCTGCCACAGGAAGTGGACCTGATGATTTTTCAAAGCCATCTCCACCCCGTTTTTAGCCTCCTCTCCCCTGCTCCATCTTTGTCTTCCCTGCGGGAACTCGGCCTGGTCTTCCTCCGAGACATCGAGAGTCGGCCCCTCCTCTGGCTGCAGGGCACCAGGCGGCCACGCCCTCCTCGGGGCCCCCATGTTCTGCCGCCCCCACCCCAGCGCTGGGCGTCGGTGCGGGGCCCGTCCTGGCCCGGCTTCCCTTCCGCCGGTCGGCGCCGTGCTGCGCAGCTTAGACGCACTCGGCCCGCGTGTCCTGCGCCCCCTCTGCGCCCGCCCCGCGTCCCGCCCGAGCACGTCCATTCTCTCTTTGTCCCGGGGTCACGGTCAGTAGGTGAGGGTGTGCCGCAGCGGTCATTAGACTCACAGTGGTCTTGTGTCGTGTAGCAGACTGTGTGTGGCTTTAAATAAGCAGACGTGCTTTATGTAGACGTGCGATCGCTTTACTGAGGTGCAGTTTACAGACTGTGAAGTTTATTTAAAGTGTGCACTTTACTGGTCTCTGATGTAGCTGCAGAGTTGAGGGACCATCACCACGTCTGATTCTAGAACATTCTGTGACCCTAGAAAGAAACTTTTACTGTTGGCAGAGAGCAGCCACTCTCATGTCTCTCGGCCCGGCCCACGCCACCTCCACGTCTCCCCACTTCCCGTCTCTCTGGATTTGCCTGCTCGGGACACGTCACATAATCGGGTGACACCGAAACAACCGGTGTTTCGTGCTCGGCTCCGCTCAGCATAACACCCTCCGGGCTCGCCGTGCGGCGTGCATCACGCTCCGGTTCTCCTTACTCCCGAGCAGCGCTTCGTTCCCAGCTGGCGGACGAAGGGGTTGGGTCCCCCTTGCAGCTGCGCTGGGCAGTGGGGACAAGGCGTCAGGTGGCATAGGCTCTCATCTCGGGGGCAGGTACCTGGGGTGGACTTGCTGAGTCATGGGGTCTTGGGGTTAACTTTGAGGACTCACCACCTGTTTCCCGAGTGACCGCACCTTAAAAGATCTTAGCCTGCCTCTGAAATCGTGACGACCTTTGCAGGGTCAGCAGTTCCCAGCCTTGCTCACGGACCCCTCTCTCTCGGGCCAAGGAGGCGTGGGCTCGCCGCAGGTCATCTTGGTGAGCCACGCGTCACAGCCATCGTCTGCGACCTGCGAGGAGATCACCTACCAGGTACCGCAGGCGCGTGCCTTCTCGGCCGCACAGTTCCTTGCACACAGACCCCGGGGGCGGGGGGCGGCCTGTGCGGTGACGCCTCGCCTGGTGCCAGGGAGAGTCCTAACCGCAGTGGCCCGGGCAGCAGCGGTCCCCCACGGTGGCAGCATCCTGTCCTCTGACCCGTGCCCAGTCTGTTCCTCAGGCAGCACAGGGCGCAGGTGCTGTGCTGGGCCGCACGCTGCCCTTCCTCGAGATGACACGCCACGCCCGCCTCAGTGTGTCTCTGTTGTCATTTGTCACGCGGCGGTGGCAAACTGCCCGAGTCGAGTAAGTCCCGGGATTCTGACCCGCTCCAGGTGACCGACATCTCTGCGAGCCTGGCCCAGGGCGGCCAGCCCGAGAAGGAGGGCCGGCTGCAGCAGTGCGTGGAGTGCGGCCGCACGTTCGCGTCCTCGGCCTTGCTGCTGCAGCACAGCAAGGAGGCCCACGGCCGGGAGCGCATCCACGTCTGCCCCGTGTGCCGGAAGGCCTTCAAGCGCGCCACCCACCTCAAGGTACGTGCCCTGCGCCCTGGCCTCCCCGCGGGCCCACACGGCAGGGGGCTCGACCCAGCCGCTTCCACCCAGAGGAGAGGAGCGGGCGCGAGCCCCGGGACGGCTCCCCAGGCCCGGCCGGCTGAAATCCCCGCTGGGAGTGCGTGGCCAGGCCTCGTGGCTCTAGGCCGGGCTCCCGCACCCCTGCCTCTTCATTCCTGAGGGCATCACGGCCCCGTAGCCACTTAGCACACGAGTCCCGAGCCGCTGTTCCTCGGAGCCTTAAGGAGCCCCCTGGGCAGTGGGCCAGGCCACCTGCTGTCCAGCCCTCAGAGGCCAGCACCCGCCTCTCCTGCCACGGCTCCCGAGTGGAGGAGCCCCACCCAGTACCAACACGTTTCCAAAAGAGGGCCCCACCCTCGCTTCTGAAACACCAAACGTGGAATGAACTCGAGAGAGTTGCAGCCATAAGCCCGGGGTGCACCTGGGACCGCAGCGTCCCCCATACCCGGCCTCTTCTCCACTTTGGTGCTGCTGCTGAGGACCCCACGCCATGGCCAGGCCACGTAACGGCAGCACGCCGGCTCCCGCACTGTAGTGAGAACGGTGACTTACACGTCACGGCTCTTTCAAGGACTGTAAGTTAGCATCACGCTCAGCTCGCAGTAGGGAGCACGGAAGTTACGGCCACGGTGCTGGTGTCTGAGAGAGAAGATCTTCTTGAAGAGGCAAGAGATTAAAAATAGTTACAGAAAATTCGTTGTTTTAAATACAGTTACTATACCGAAAACATAGCTTTTCCGTAAACGTTTTGAAGTGGTGACACTCAATCTGAAGGACTCAATTTGGCATTTAAATACCTATGAGTTACTTTCTCTTGATGACCTTCAGAAAGGGGGGATTTAAAACAAATTACATTGTGCCAGAAAATAAGGAAGTGTGTGCATGCGCGCGCGTGCGCACACACACACACACACACACACAGTGACAGGGACTTAGAGGGACACAGGAGCTGATTGGAAAGCTCCTGGTGGCCAAAGCTAGAACAATTGGAGCAAGAAAACCAAGTAGAATTGAGTCATAACCCACAAGGCGAAGTAAATACTCGTGGGCCCTCACTGGTAGAGACATGACTGATCAAAACGATGAAGAATAAGGAGGAAGAATAAGGAGGAAGAGGCAGAGTCCCGGTTTCTGCAGGCTGTGCCCTTGAGGACCCGTACCCCCACCCCTGCCCGGGGCAAGGGGTGAGCACACTGGCTGCACATGGCTTTAGCCGGGTGGCCAGGTCACAGCCGGTGGCCACAAAGCCTGTGGGGCAGGTCCTTGTCATTGTGGGGTGGAAAAGGCACGCGGCCTCCCCAGGCCCACGACCCTGGTCTGACAGAAGAATCAGCAGACGAGTCTCATTGAGGGACGGCCTGCAGCACAGCCGGCCGTCTGCCTGGCAGCCGTCAAGGTCACCCATAGCAGGGGGTCTGAGACACCGCCCCTGCCACTGGGGGAGTGGAGCCCTGGATGCTGACCTCGAGGCCCCGTGGAGCGTGGCCAGCCCCGCCCCTGCCCCGTTGTCCTCCGTGCCGCTCAGGCCCCTGCAGCTCTTCAGGCCTGAGGCACCTGTTCTCTGTGCGGGTGGGTGTCTCTGACAGGAGCACATGCAGACGCACCAAGCAGGCCCTTCCTTGAGCTCCCAGAAGCCGAGGGTGTTTAAATGCGACACGTGTGAGAAGGCGTTTGCCAAACCGAGCCAGCTGGAGCGACACAGCCGCATCCACACAGGTAACGCTGGCGGGGCTGGCTTCCCTCGGGGGCGGGGCCTGGGGCCAGCGCAGGTGGTGAGAGAGAGCAGGGCCGGCACGGTGGCCGTCTCCCTGCTCAGGCCGCCTTGTCCTAGCTCTCTCCTCACCGCCCCCCTTCCAAGCGAGAGGGGTGCCGTGTGCAGGCGAGCACTGGGCACGGGCCCTGCGGGGGTGCCCCGGCGCCCTGACCGCCTGCTCAGCCTCCTAAATCTGTCCAAGTGTGTCTCAGAAAAACGAACAAAACCCAGAAGCCAGCCCCCATCTCCCGCGCTCTGGCAGTGAGGCCACCCCGTGCCCCTCTGGCCCCGCCGACTCAGGCGCCCACTCCCCACTCCCACGCCCTCTGCTCTGGCCCCGTGGCCCTGCCCCTCATCCTGCCTCCTGGCCAGTTTCCCCGCTTCTCCAGCCCTGCGTCCCTACAGCAGCCAGGCTGGAACCTCGAGAGAGGAGGGGCCGCCCGTCCCCTCCTGAGTACGTCCGGGTGGAGGCCTGTGTCCCCCTGTGACCCCTCCGACCCTCAGGATGCACGTCCTCGGCCCTCGGGAAGTCCCAGGCTCTCAGGCTCACCTCATTGTCACCCAGGCCTTCTCACAGTTCCCAGTGGCTGGTCATCCTCTCCCAGGCCTGCTGCCTCTTTGGCTGGCCATCGCTGACTGGCCAGGTGTCAGCGTGGACACCCCCACCAAGAGGCCTCTGTCCCTTCTGGTGACCGCGGCCAACGCAAAGCGCCTGTGTGGCCAGCAAAGCTCTTCTGGTCACGGGCCTTCCCGCCGCGCGCTCCCGTGTTTTCAGCACCGTCGCTGTTGGGCAGTGGGTCCCGGCACGCTAGGTGTTCAGGAAGAGCTTTTGAGCAGAAAACCAACTGCCACACTGTCACTTCGTGACGTGGTCGCTCAGAACAAAGTTTTAAGGAGTAGTGATGCCGTTGGTCGTTTATGATAAGTAGATGGATGTGCGCGAAGGGTTTGGGGACACCACTAAGCACACGTTGCTGTGACCTCACTGCTGTCCATGCTCCACCCCAGCTCCCGTGGGCACCTGTCCCCACCAGCAAAAGGCTGCTCGTCCCCACAGCCCACCTGCACAGGCGCCCTCTGTGCTCGTCCAGGTCCTCCAGTCGTGACTTTGATCACGTTGGTGACAGCCCTTTCTCCATGCAAGGAATGCGGTCGCAGGCGTGATGACCTCGTGTCCACAGTCCTGGGGCTTGTGGCCACTGACTGGGTGGAGGGACAGACTTAGCATGGAGCTGGCTGACACCGGGGTTGGAGTGGGGAGCAGGGCCCTCGGAGGTGGCATGGAGGCCTGGTGCTGGCTGGCACTGGCCAGTGGGGCTCATGGCGGGGGCCGAGCGGAGCGCGGGGGAGCCTTCCAGGCCCGGGGCAGGGGAGGGCGGGGCCCTGGGGCTCGGCAGCCGTGAGTGGCAGCAAGGCACAGGGGATCGAGGGCCGGGAGGGGACTGCAGAGGACGGTGCCACTGCAGCCAGGTCCAGAAGTCGGGGTGCGGTGGGCGCTCCCAGGGCCTGCGGGCCGGCGGTCTGTGGGCGGCAGGGGCCCCGGGCAGCTCCCACGCTGGGCGCCCCCTTACCTTGCCCGTATGTGCGGCCTGCCCCCAGGGGAGCGGCCGTTCCCCTGCACGCTGTGCGAGAAGGCCTTCAACCAGAAGAGCGCACTGCAGGTGCACGTGAAGAAGCACACGGGCGAGCGGCCCTACCGCTGTGAGCACTGCGCCATGGGCTTCACGCAGAAGAGCAACATGAAGCTGCACGTGAAGCGGGCGCACAGCTACGCCGGTGAGCGCGGCGCGCGGCCTGCCCGGGTGGTCGGTGCCCGGGGTCCCCGGCTCTCCGCACCCTGCTTCCCCGAGTGGCCCACTGCTGCCTCGCGCACACTGGGAAGAACGGTCGTCAGGAGGAAGGGGTGCTGGTCGGGGTCATGGGCTTTCTGAGGAAGAGGAAGGCTGTCGCAACGTCTCTGCTCCCGCGCTGCCTGCTGCCCCTTCTGTAGGAAGCCGGCGGGTTGTTCTCAGGGTTGGTGTCAGCCCCCCGTCGCCGGCAGGTGTGCCAGCCGTGGCAGGAGTGAGGATGCGAGGGCACAGTCCTCCCCCACAGAACTGTGAACCGCCGCTCGAGTCACCCTTTCCCATTGGGGCAGAGCATGTCGGTTTAGTCTCTCGTCTCTGTTTACATGTGCGTGGTTTCGCGCCGCGGGTGTCTGAGCCCCTGCTCTCATGTCTGCACCGCAGGGACGCTGCAGGAGGCCGCTGGCCAGCAGGAGCAGGTGGGGGAGGAGCTGAGCCACACGCTGCACCTGGAGGAGGTGGTACAGGACACCGCCAGCGAGTGGCAGGCGCTGGCCAACGTGTTCTGACGCGCGACCCGCGGGTGTCTCTGAAGTTGACTGTCACGCGGGACAAAGCACTGGGAACTCCTGCTTTTAAGTTTCAGGCGTTGAAATGTTACCACAGTAGTTCTTAGCTATAAAACCATCTGAAGAATCACTGTCTTTCAGAGGCTTCCAGGAGCGACCTGGGGAGTGCACCTGCCTCGGCCCGTCGCCCGCGGGCAGCACCTCGGGTAGACAGGCCGCTGGCTCTCCCTGTCCTCACAGTGGGTCCTTCGTGTTAGCGGAGGCAGAGGTGACATGCAGCGAGTCACGTCGGCTTCCTTCAGCTCTGTCATGAGACGGGCAGCGCACGAAACGAACACGAGACAGCACGAGGTTCAGACGAGGGTTAGAACACGCAGGGAAGTCTTTGCCACGTTTCCCTCTGCGCGTTTCGAAACGAGTACAAATTGACTCTTTAGTCTGCAGTAAGTTAGGAGGACGAAAACCTTGAGAGATGGCTGGACCGATTCTCTCCCCGTCGCAAAGACCTAATCATTCGTTGGAAGGCCGCGCGTCTGGGGCGCAGACACGGGGACCGAGGGGACTGACGGGGACGGGGACGGGGCGACACGCTCACGGCAGGGAGCACAAGCCACGTGCTGCAGAGGCCCCGCGGCCCGGCCGGCCGGTCAGAGCGGTGGCTGTGGCTGAGGGACAGGAGCCCCTCCGGGCCCCGGGACCCCCTCCTCGTGCATGGGGGCGTGAGCTTTATTTCAGGGAGTTCTCTAGGATCATCAATGGTGCCACGTTCAGCGTCCCAAACCGGCCCGCCCCGAGCCGGCGGGCACGTGTGTCCCGCAGCATTCCAAAGATGGAAAGTTCTCTGTCCATGCGAACCCCCCTCGAAGTTATTTATATGTTCTATATATAAGTGCGTATGTACATACACAGATTTATGGGCCTCTGTGTGGCTGATCAGTATATTTTGTAAATACGGGCGCCCGTCCGGATCACAGAGAGAGCGGCAGGGCCCTCACCGCCCTGGCAGCGCTTCCGATCAGTGTTGTGTTCATTTTACTAATAAATGGGTATCTCTTTCATTGTAACATAAAGCTGGGTTTTCGTTTCTGTTTTCGTTTCTTGAAAAATAATTGCCTTTATTTTCTCTCATCGCCTCCCTGGTTCCGTCAGGAGCAGATTTATTATAAATATTGTATGGACTTGTATATTAAGAGGGACTCATTTCGGATTCCTGAACAAAGAGACATTTCACTGTTATATTTCGCAAGGGCATCTTTTGACTTTTTTGTTCCTGTCCCCTTTTGGATATGTATATAAGTAATATTGATGGTGACATAAAAACTTTTGTTATGTGAAAATATTTAAGTCAGAAAACTGTTAAATAATATTACTTTTTTTCAAACTGCTTTGTGTATTGTATATTTTTTTAAGGGAAAAAAAGCCTTATTTGACTCATTCTTGTGATGCTGGACTTACTATATCCTGAGGTTTTCCTGAATGTCAGCATGTATACCTGGCTGTCGTCAGTGTACTCAGATTAATTGTAATTTTGCCAGAGTTTTAAAGGTTCTGCTTTTAATGCACTTTCTTTTATAATTTTGTATTAAAATATTTTAGAAATGTTGATTAATTTTGGTGAACAGATATCCCCAAAGTTGCCATTATTGGAATTTTAAAAATTTTATTCTTGCTAGTTTATTTATTTTGGTGTCAGCATTAAATGCCATCTCAGGACAGTCTCGAAACGGGGTTTGTTTAATTCCTAGTTGTACAGAACGCGTAGTCACTGAGCCACGTTGGTGAGCTCCTGCTGGAGCAAGGCCAGGCCTTCGCAGGGGACCCGAAAGCCCACTTTTATTTTGGTTATGGAAGAAGAAATCTTACCGATAATCCGCTTTGTGAGCTTTCTCAATTTATCAGCAGGCAAACAGGAGATGTCACTGTATTATTTGGATTTACTTCCTAGTTGTAAAAACTGCTGCTTTGCTGGTGTTTGGTGACAAGCCGTGGCCCGTGAGGACGTGGCCCCTCTTGGCCCTCAAGGGGAGGACAGGCCGCGCTCTGTATTTCAGTGGCTGGTCAACAGTCTCGTGACGAGAGATTTCTAGCCTTCTGCATAACCAGGATTTTGAGGATAGATAACTGTATTTTTAGAAATATCTTAGCCTATCTGTTTTGGAATAACAATAAATAAAAAATGAAGTTAGGAAGTGTGATTTTTTTTTTTTCTTTGAAAATATTTACTATAAGACAGTTTGGCACATGAACAACTTCGAGTTGAGGACGTTAACGCAGAGTCTGTTCGAAGAGCTTCGAACCTCGAAACTCAGGACGTGACCCTGTGACAGCGCGGTTGGCCGCCAGCTGTCTCCCTTGGGGGCTGGGTCACACAGCGCCCTGGCCGTTTGGTGCCTTCGAAAGGCTCCGCCTTTGGGCCCCTTCCGGGATGAGGTGGCTGCAGCACCGCGGCTGGAGCTCCCTGTGCACGGGGCCGGGTCTGGTGGCTTGGGTGGCGGGGACACCAGCCCTTGGGCAGAGTGGGCACGGGCGTGTCCTGGGGCGGCGTGGGCCAGGCCAGTGTCTCTCCAGAGATGGCACCCCACATGCCTCGCCCTGCACACGGGTGCTGCTGCAGGTGTAGGTAGCAGACCTCACGCGGGGGACCTGCCGGCGGCCTGGCGGTCCAGCTCCTCAGATGGCCCCTGTGCTCCGACCTCGTGTTCCCGAGGGGACGTGGCGACCCGTGCCCGTGAGGACCTTCCCTTGTTCCTGTGGAGAGATTTCAGTTTCTCCGCTGGGCATTCAACCAGGGCGGGTTTCTCTAGGACAGTGCTCTGTACACCGCCCCCCCCCAAACGTGTCATTTTAAGAAAATTACATTGATTTACTTCTTAATTATAAAATACTGCGCTTTGCAAAACATTCCTTGAGAGGACGAGGATCTGCAAAGACCTTTTTCCTGGGTTTGAGTGTCATAGTTGGACCAGCGTCCCTGACCTCCGCACCCTCACGTCTCGCGCGCGGGCGGAGCTCACGGTGGCACCCGTGCAGGCCCCACGCAGGGGAAGCAGATTTCCGTCCTTCACGTGCCTCCCCGCTGTGCGGGGCAGCGTCTGTAGCTCGTGCGCACGCGTGCGACACGGTGATCGGTCAGATGTAGCTGAGCGACACGCTTTTAAGAGAATGCGCTAAGACGGAGAACCGCTTTCCTGTGGGCATCTCCGCTATGTGCTCTTTGCATATTTTTCCCGCAGAAGTTTATTTCCAAGTCAATGCTGTGCACCCTCCCCACCCCCAACAATAAGTCAATGCGAAGGTTGGTCGTTGCTGATTAACGGATGCTTTTTCTAAGTCCCTGTTGTCCAAAGTCAGGCGGAGACGAAGTCGCACAGTTGACGCCCCTGAATCTGGGTGCCCTCTCGTCGCCCAGTCTCTGTCTGCGGGCTGTAGGTGTCGCGGGGGTTCTCAGAATTTCAGAAGTGCCTACGGACAGCTTTGGGGGCTCTGTGTCTTTACCGTATTGCCGTGAAACTTAACATTTACAAGTCTAGTTGCCTCTCCGTCGTTTAAAAAGCGGGAGCAGTCGAGACGCTTGTGGGGTTAGAATCCCGCATGTCCCCAGTAAGGGCAACTCCATCTGCTCGGAACTCGGCCCCCTGCTCAGCCACACACAGGCACCGACGGGGCCACACCACTCACCCCCTCACACACTCACAGCCTGCACACCGAGGTGCCACGGTCACTCCCTGCACGGCGACTGCTGAAATATTCAAGCACTAAAAAGTGAGGGCTGGCCGCACGAATGCCGCGGTGGGCGGTGAACAGCAGATTCCGCTGTTATCTCCCCCGCGATGCCTGCAGCGTGGAGACGTGTACGTGAAACCAAGATCTGACATCTGACAAATTCTAAAATGACAGCCGTTCATTCTTGATTTGCCACTAAAGAAAATTTTTAATTTTTTTATTTACAGAAGATCTTTTTTTTGAATCTTTAAAACCGTTTCATGTTCTGTTTCTACATTGGATGATATTTATTTCATCCAGTTTTGTATTCGAAACGGATAGTTATGCTAAAAGCCACTGCTGGCTTTAAGAATAATAAAAAACAGTTTCTGTATTCTTTTAAAGCTCCCGTATATTTGTCTATTTGGGCTTTGGGTGTGTTACAACCGCTCAAAGATAGACATTTTTTCTAGGTGACGTTTCAGCATGGGTTAGCACACGGTGGTGCTGCGTTTGCAATAAATTCAGATCCACAGGGTGTGGATAGTGTGAGGATTTCTTATTTTCTACCCTTGAGCAGATTTTACACTTGCTCTCGTTTGTAAGGTATTCGAGAGTGACTTGAAATGAAGGCCAATCACAAAACCCATTTATCTGTTCACGAGATTTGTGGGGCATTGGCTTTCCCAGAAATGCAACGGAGTGAGTTTATATTTTCCACCTTTCACAAGTTGGTAGTTTAGAGAGTCGTCATCCTGTCGAAATAACAGACGAAGGACACCTTCTTTCTTAGTCTACTTTTGTCTCTGTCACAGCCTCGGAGCTCCATGCACTTTTGGGCTGAAAGAGCTAAAGCGATTTGGCTTTTCCGGGAGCGGTCAGCCGGTTCCCCGTCTCGCGGCCGGTTTGTTCGTAGCGGGCATACTGCTTGAATCTTTTTAAACGTGGTGGGTTGAAGAAGGGTTGGTTTGTTTTGTTTGTTTTTTAATTTTCAGATGATAGCCTCGAATATTAAAAATGCTTCCCAGGATGGATTTTCCCAGGACGCCCAGCTCTCTTACGATGTGAGTGTTCGGGTTTAAACACAAAGCTGTCAGTTTGCCTAGCGTCTGGTGCATTGCAAAGCTGAGACTTGGGGTGCCTGGGGGCGTCGGGTCAGCTTAGCCCTGGCCCCAACCGTTTGTAACGTGTCATCATCTCAGCATGGTTTTCCTGACTCCTCAGCCCGAAGGGTTTTGGGTGGAGAAGCGAAGAGGGAGCGGGGGTTGGCATCGGCTCGGGGGCCACTGGCCCACTGGTGCGGCCGCCTGCTGCCGAGCGTGGCCAGCTCCTGTGCTGTCGGACGGGCACGCGGCACCCTGGGGTCTGGGGCCCTGCGGCAGCGGGCTGGTGTCATCCTACCATTGTCCCAGACGGGCCTGCCCCTGTGACGTTTCACCGACTCAGCCAGTTTGTCACAGCTGGAACGGAGACAACGTGAAACAAAATGATGTCCTTTGATCTTTTTGAAAGAGAATTTTTATAACCAAAAGCAGCTAAAAGCCAACATTTTGTTTGGGAACAAAATTTTCCCAAATCACTCGTCACTGTCTCCGCCAGATGAAACGTGGCCGAAGGCAACTTCAGAGACCCTTCCGCCCCCCTCGGCAGGGCGTGTGTCCTTTGAAACCGCGGAAAGGTACCGGGAGCACCTTTCCCCGCGAGGTAGCATCGGCCCTGAGCCGACCCCGTCCGCCTCCCCCGCCAGCCCCAAAACGCGGGCCGGAGTAATAGTGAGACGCGTGCACGTGTCGCCAAAAGTTTATTGTTTATTCACTGTTCCAGAACTGGGGGTGCTGTCCGCGAGCCCCGTGGTCGCAGAGCCCCCGTAGAGCTCCCGGGATCCGCGGCAGCAGCTCGGGGGCTTCGTTTCCGAAATGTCCCTAACAGCCTCATCGCCGAGGCTGCGTGCGCATTAACGTGTGAAGCCCACGCTCGGCGTTCGGAGTTAGAGGGGTTAGCGGGCGCGCGGGGTTACGTGGGCTGCTCCTCGTCCTCGTCCTCGTCCTCGGGAGCACCTGCCCGTGCGGGCTCTTTGGACGGTGATAAGGACCGAAGGACGCTGGACTCAAGGTGCGGTCAGTACGTTATGGAGGGGCACGGGGGTGTCAGTTCGTGTTAGGGGGGACTTTGCTAAGGACAGCAGTCTCTCCTCCGGGCTGGCCAGGCCCAGCCACGCTCTAGGTCAGGGGCGGGGACGAGGACAGGAGGGGGACAGGGAGGGGCCACGGCAGGCCCCTAACTAAGCCTAGTCACTCAGCGGTTACTTAGGGAGGGGGCAGACGGAGGTTAGTGTTGGCAATGTGCACTGCCGTGATGAGTGTGCTGCCGGTCACCCTCGGCTCCCACCGGGACCAGTGTGACACTGCGTGGCCACCCAGAAGACCCCTCCAGTCCCGCTGTCCGTGCAGCCCCCCCGAGCTCGGCAGCTCCAGGGAGAGGAAACAGGTGGCGTGCGGAGCTCGCTCCGGCTCCTGCTGCGCTGTCACCTGGTTTCCGACGAGATCCCGTGTCCTGCTCGAGGCCACCACCCGGCCCTTCTGCCTCCTGTCCCCTCTGCCACGCTCCAGCTCAGCCAGTCGGGTGTGGGCACAGCCCAGCAGCCCGTGCGCCCACCGTCGCTCCGTCTCAGCTGCCCGCCCGCCTCTCACGTACCGAAGCCCCTGCGGGGTGAAGCCATTCCTGCTGCCTGGTCCTGGGGGGGTCGGGGCGCCGTGGGATGACACAGGGCGAGTCAGGCTGGGTTAGAAGCGGGGGGAGTACAGCCGCCACGGCCCCCCACCGCGCGCGAGGGCCGTCGGCGGGCTAAGCAAGGGCAAGGACGAGGGTGCCCTGGAGGGGCCGCCGGGGGCTGAGACCCCGGACGCCTCGTCTCCAAGCACAGAGCATTGACAGTGTAACCTTTGCCGTTTGTGTTTGTGATTTCTCCGCGTAGCTTTGGCCAGATGTCGCGGGTCGGATGCGGTGCGCCTGGCCCTACTGTGCGCACACGTGCGGGGCGTTAGGCCAGAGGTTGTTGCTAGGACGGGGCTGACGGGGACAGTTAGAACCTCGGGTTAAGGTTAAGGAGCTGAGGGTGGGTCGTGCAGCAGGAAGCCGCCTCAGCGTCTAGCCATCGGCGATCCGGAGCGGCCGTCACGTCCCCCCTGCAGAGAGGGAACAGCGTTAGCTGCTGCCCACGTGTCCCCTGCCTGGAGCCCCAGCCGCAGTCCACTCAGGTCTGTCCCCAGACACGGCGCCTGTGAAGTCGCCTCCCCGGGGGCGACCGCAGGACACAGCCCTGTGCTTCTGGGGCTGAAGCCCAGTCTCTGCTGGTCCGCACTCCCAGGGAGCCCTGGACGGCTTCGGCTGCAGGTTCCGGGGTGACCCGGACAAGCTTGCGTGTTGTGGGAACACAGGCCTTGTCACCAAGTCCCCAGATGGGGGGCCGCAGACTCCGAGGGTCTCCCCCGTCCTGGCCAGCCCGGGCATTCAAATCCAGCCCCCCGTGCTGATCCCTGCCGGGGGCACACGGCCGGTGTCGCCACGAGGCACACGCGGCCCCCCGTCACGCTCCCCAGGAACGCCGGGGACTCCCCCGCTCAGAGTCAAGGTCGAAGCTTTTGGGAGGGTCACAGGCCTCTGAGGGGCGGGCCTTTCCCTACCACGCCGATGCTCGATGCTCGGTCCTCTGTCCCCTTTCAGACCCTGCAGGTCACTCCGTGTCACTCACTCTCGCCACCTCCCTCCTCCCGGAACCTGCTGAGGCCTCTTCTGTTGTCTTTCAGCCTGGAGCACTGTCCCCAGCGTGTGACTAGCAAATGCCACCTGCTCAGGGACACCTTCTCTGGCCACCCTCCCTGGAGTGGGAACCGCCACTCGGACACACGGGGCACACCTAACTCTTCCGCCTTCCTGCCTTTTCCCCATGGCACTGAGGCGGCCCTCGTTCTGCGACCCCCACCGAGTCAGTCCCTCCCGGGCTCCCGCACCTGCAGGCGGGGCCTGCTCACTGAGGATGTCCTGTCCCCACCTGCCCCACCCCCCAGTCCCCCCCAGCCCCACCCCACCCCTGCCCACCCGCCTACCAGTTTGAAGATCCTGGAGAGGGCGCCCTGGGCATCACGGCCCTTGAGGCCCTTGTGAGCGGGTTTGTAGTCGGAGGTCCTGGCCCCATAGCCAAAGCCGGGCTTCTGGCCCTCAGCTCCCTGCGAGAGAAGACAGGCTCTGCTCCGCCCGGGCGGCAGCACCAGGTCCCCAGGGGGCCCCGCCCGCCCGAGGGGCTGTGCTGACCGGGCGCAGCCCCCCCACCCCGCCCAGGTCCGTCCGTTTCTGGCCTTGCTGTGAGGCATTGCCCAGGTGCCTTCATGTCAAAGGCCACAGTGGCCACTTTCCAGCTCCACACCGCTTTGCAAGAGAAGATTAGGGACCTGTCAGCGGAACGGGGCGGGGTGGGGCTCGCCACGCGGGTCAGCGGGAAGGGGATGGCAGGGTGGCCGAGGAGGACCAAGGCCGTGTCTGGAGACGCTTCCTGGTGTGGGGACAGAGTGTCGGCTCCTGGACCTGGGGGCTCGGCCAGGGCTGACGGGGACCAGGGCCTGTTGTCCTGCGTGTGCGTGGGCACAGGGCTCCGGGGAGTGCCCGGGCTCTGGGGCTGGTGGCCGGGGGGGCGGGGACAGGGCGGGTCTGGGCGCCAGGGCACAGCCCAGGTCCCTGGTCTCCGCTCCCCGCCCCCCCCAGCTGCGTGACCACACCAAGTTGGGGGCCTCTCTGAGCGCATTTTGTCTTCTATAAAACAGGACAATAAGGGTCCTTCCTCATGGGGTCTGTGAGGGTGCCGTGACCTGACGGCCATCCTGCCGTGAATGCTTGGAGCGTGCCACGGCTCGGGAGCCAGCCCAGTCCTGCGTCTGACCGCCCCTTCAGGGGGCACGGAGCGATGTGAGTGGGGGTGGACACAATACTCGTGTCCCTGGTTTACTTGCTAATGTGCCGTATGCAGCGGCATCCTGCACCGCAAACGTGACAAAGGGTGGCAGAGCCCCCGGGAGTGTGGACACGGGGTGGCCAGTCCCTGGGGTGACAGCGCCTCTCGCCTCGGCTGCCACGCCTTGGGGGGGGCGTGCAGGTGGTGGCCCGCCCTGCAGGGGAGTCTCGCTGCCTCACGGTCCGTCCTCAGGGACAGGCTCTGAGGTTCCACCCTGTCTTGCCGGTGAGAAGTGGGGACCATCTGCCAGGAACTCTGGCAGATGAAATGAAGCCAGCTGCTGGGCGAGGCCCTAGAACCTCCCTGAGCCCCATCTGTCCTCATGACATCAGCGTGTCAGGGCGGAGGGAACGTGGAGACATCGAAAGCAGCCCGTGTGCTGGGTGCTGGGCGTTCGCCTCTCGCAGTGGGCAGGACCGAAGCTGGCCTGGGGCCCCCTGCCCGGCCCCCAGCACGCAAGCTGCTTCCGCCGTTCCTTCTCCTTTGGCCTGGCCTTGGGGACAGACGTGGGCGGCCGCTTTCATGTGAGGATCGGTTTTGAAGTTATCAAGTGGTGTCAGGGACAGGGCTGGGTGGCAGAGAAGGTCTCAGCCTGCTGCCCTCGCATCCGGAGGCTTCCACAGACACGCCCTCTCCGCGCCACCACACAGAGGGACGGGGACCGTTAAGGCATGCTGCGCCACAGACAGACACACGCGACCTGGCGGAAAGCCACACCCCCCTGCGGATGCTAAGTCGTTATGCGTCACTGGTTTTTCTCCAAAACTAGACAGCATCTGAAAAAGGAAATTCAAGGACTGGTTTTCAGATTTCTAATCTGCCAAACTCTCCCTCCTTTCAAATTCTCGGTCGCATGCGTTCGGGCAACCTGGAATTGACCAGAAAACATCCAGCAGAGTTAGAGGAAGGAAGTGGGGACCTCGAACGCCAGGCGGCCCTTCGGCCCCAGAGACCAGCCCAGGGGTGAGGGGCGCACAGGGGAGGGGTTCGCTCCGGAAGAAGAGGAACCACGTGCGTGAGCAGGGCCTGGAGTGGAGACGGGACAGGGACACGGAGCCTTTCTGGGGAGCGGGCGGCCGGAGGGGCCTGGTCCCCACCCGCGCGTGGGCAGGCCCTCGCAGCCCCCTCCAGGCGTGAGGACCTCCTGCGACACCAGAGCCCGCCCTGCAGGGGGAAGCGGTGGGTCAGGCGGTTACTGAGGGAAGGTCGCAGGGCCAAAGGTGGACTTCGCTCTTCAGTCTCATCCCGTCCCGCTGGCACGGAAGGCTCCGGCGAGCTGGCCGGCCGTGAGTGCCAGCCCTGCGAACTTCCTACACTGGCGTCACCTTCCTGCCAAGTCGTCAGGTCAGGGAGAGGCTCAGAGGGATTTATAGAAAACGTTCCAGCAACTGTGTCTGTTCGTAAGTCACTGTCACGACACACTGAGCAGATCGGGCCTGTGACACCTCTCATTTCTCTCATGCGGGCGCTCTCCTTCTCCTCCTCCTCCTCCTCCCTCCCCTCCTCTCTCTCTTCCTCTTCCTTTTTTTAAGAATTCATTTATTTTTTTGATGCTTTTTAATTGAGCATCGAGTGTCACAGGCCCCGTACTAGAGAATAAGGGTTCTGTGTCCCCAAGACAGGCACAATTCCTGGCCTAGAGGTTGCTGGTTACTCTTCCCTTTTATTGTGAAATCATAATTTTTATAAAGTAGGAACCACACCTCATACATACTAGTCACTAAGGTCTGTAAGTCTGGCATATCCTGGTTCACACACCAAATTTCATTAGTATCTAGAAAGCGAACAAATGACCTATTTAAATCACAAAAACTCTGTCCTCCGATTCAAAAGCCTACAACTCCTAAGAAGGATTCCGGACGGCTGACGTCTAAGCTCTAGTTGTTACTGAGACAGACACGCCGAAGGCTCCCGGGCCAGTCGGTCATCACAGACGGAGCCCCCGAGCCCGGCGGCCCGGGGTGGACAGCACGTGTGCCCCCCGTGGTGGAGAGCCCGGTGGGACCTGTGGCGGGCGGGGAGGAAGCAGGGCGTGGACGATGCCGGGGGGTGTGGCGCCCCCAGAAACCACCCGCTCCCCCTCGGGGGAGGCACCCGTGGGCACCGCAGGCCTCACGCCGTGGCGGGCGAGCTGGGCTGGGCGGCAAAGCGCGTGAGCCATTAAGCAGCTGAAACAGAGACGAACACAGAGGGTCCAGGGTCTGGGCCGGGAGGGCGGGGGGAGCTGCGTGGCCGCGGGCGTCACCTACCCAGCTAAATCTGCTTAGGGACAGTCCTCGCCCCTGGATGAGGGAGAGAAAGAAGGACACTGGGTCAGTGCAGGAAGAAGTTCTTTTGACGAAGACAGCAGAAGCGGGGTGCCCCGTGATGGCAGCTCCCGCCCCCCGTGGCCTTTCCGCGGGCTCGGCGGAGGCCGCCCAAGAGGCCGGGGTTCGCCTCGGGCCGGGGCGCCCGGGGTCCCAGAGTGGTCCGTGCGGCTGAGAAGGAGGCCACGCGTGCGCCCGGGGTCCCCGCGGGGGCCGGGGATGGAGTCGGGCGGCCACGGGCCCAGCCGTCGTCACTGCACATTGAGGGGCTCGGGGACGGTCCACAAATAGAGGGGGTCGTCAGAGGTTCGGGGGCCTTACCTTTCCTTGCGATGGAGGCGGCGTGCGGGGTGTCACCTGCAAAGACAGGGGACGGTGAGCTGCGGGGTCACCCCGCGTCCCGCCCGGCCTCCCGTGTCTGTCCTAGCGGAGGGACCAGTACAGGGTCCGGGAACCTGGAAACACCCCGGGCCTCGCGGGTCTCCCGGGCCATCGAGACCGTGTTCGAACCCCCGGGACGTGTCCCCGTGACACGGCTGCACGCTACAGGACACTGCGCATTGCCAGGGCCCCCTCCGCGTGCCAGTCAGCTGTCCCCTGGCGGTCAGAGCTTCAAAACCGTGCCCTCAGCTCCGTGGCTCCTGTCACTCATCAACGTGGGGAGTGTCATTCTAGAAGCCACTGAACAGAAAGCTCATGATTAGAAGCCTGTGATTTTGCTTTCGTTTGTAAGACTTTACTTTTTAGAGCCGTTTCAGGCTCCTAGAAACAACGCTCAGGCGTGACAGAGTTGCCACGTGCCCTCTCGGCCTGCACAGGCTCCCCGGCCCCGTCTGGTGGGCGTGAGTCCTCGGCTCCCACTGGGAACCGCCATCGGTGCCTCGTTATGCCCGGAGTCCGCGGCTGCCATCACAGTGGCCTCTGCTGCATGTTCTAAGGGCTTCGACGAAGGTCTGAGCGCGCCTGTCCTCACGCATCACACAGAGCCCTGCACTCTGCCTCGTCACCCCAGAGCGTCTGGGACACGCCCCCCCGGGGTGGAGCTCAGAGCCCCCCACACGCTGTGCCCCACCCCCGCCCATGCCGCAGGGGCGGCCACTCACGATGCTCTTGAAGAAGTGGACCACGGGGTTCTCGTCTTGGGCCCGGCCGTGCTGCGCCTTCTGGGGCAGAGAGCCGTAGTGCGTGGTCCTCACCGCGTGGTGTGTGTCCTGGAAGACAGGGCGCAGGTCCTCAGGCCGGCCACATCCCCCCCCTGCCCCGTCCTGGGGCGCCGCCTCGCTACTCCCGGGCCGTCTTCGAAGCAGCATCGGGCCGGATGCTGCTCGAGCCACCGACTCGGGCAGGATCTCTAGGTGAGGGACTCGCTGTGCCCGGAGGTGTCCCCATCACTGAGTCTGTGTCTGGCTCCCCGATGTCACGTGAGCATGGCAGAGGGGACGGGGGGGGGTGTTTAAATATGATTCCAGCTAAGAGAGGGGTCGGCAAAGCATTGAGAGGAAAACATCGTTTCCCCACTTCTGATCCGGACAAAGGAAAACTCAGGAGTGACACCTGACACAGCCCCGACCCCAGACGAGCCAGCTCAGGGGCGTCGGTGTCGCACCACGTGAGCCAGCCTCTGAAGCCGATGGCTCGGGTCACAGCGCGACGGCGTCTGCCCGTTCGGGACGACCTCGTCCACATCTCGAGCATGGCGGGGGAGCCAGGGGGGTGCGTGCCCAGGGCCTGTCCCCGATCCACGGAGCAGAACCCCTGGACGGTCAGCAGTAAGTGGGGTGGACAGCGATCCTTTGTGGAGCACGAGCTCCAAGGTCAGCGAGGGAAGTGCTTGCAGCCGCCACATGTCCCTCCTTGGCTGACCGCGACTGACGTGCCCGCCAGGGAAGGGGGCCAGCCTGCCAGCCGTCTGTGGACGGCCCCTCCCAGAGCGCTAAGGGGGCCTCCGGGCCAGGTCCCACGAGAGGAGCCGGCCTGCCAGGTGGCCTTGGTGGCTTTCCCCCTGCTGCCCACACCAGCCACTGGGACACATGCACTGTGAGCGAGTTAAGCAGGGGACGCTGTTCAGAAGGTCATGGCAGGTCCCCACAGGCCCTGGCTTGGCACCTTCTGGGGGAGCCATGTTGAGTCAGGTGACCGCCGAGGTCGCGAACACCCTCCATCACCTGCTTCCTGCGCCTTGTTGTGAGGGCACCTTCTCGTCAGAAGACATTTAGGCTCCCAAAAGTCTGAAGTTAGCCTCTCTGGAGCCTACGACATTTCAGGGCGACGGTGGCACCCCGCTGGGCTCGCCTCATCGCGGCTGCCATTCGAGTCCATGCCAGGCCCTGGCGGCCGGCCTGCCTGTGTCACGGCCTGAGCTCTGAGCCCGCCGGCAGCCTGACTGTCCCCTCCGCTCCCCTGCATAGCCACTCCCTGCTTCTGCGCCCCCAAACCCAGCCTCGTTCCCCTGGCCTGGGGGGCCCTCGGATACTTGAGGCCACACCGCCCCCCCCTGAGCGTCCAGGAGTTCCCTGCTTCCTGTCTGAGCCTGCGGGGACCAGCCACCTCGCTGTCCTCTCAACCAGGGGTCTGCGTGCCCGCCGGGCCTGCCTTTGGCTGTCCAGGCCCGCTCACCCTTCAAGTGCAAAGCCCTTCCTCCTCCAGGTCCCGTGGAGCCAAGGCGTCCCTCCTGACGTCCCTGAGTCATTCTCTGCCCCGGGGGCGCAGAAGGCTTCAGAAACACAGGCAACGGCCTTGGTCCCTGCTCTCCGCTCCCGTCCAGTGCCCACCGGGGACTGCCGCCCAGACCACTTCTGAACAACGGCCACAGTGCCCTTGCTGCCCTCTCCGCTGGGCACCTGCCCCCTCTCTGGCCCGTGCCCAGCAGCCACCGTCCCGCTGCGTGACCCTGCCTCTCACCAGAGGTGGCCGTGCGTCCAGGGCTTCCGGCCATCGGCGGGGCCCTCCGTGGCCTTGTCTGAGCCCTCCTCAAGGCATGTCCTGCGCACGCTTTCCCCAGCTCGCCTGGGCCCACTCCGACTGTGACCTGTCCCTGTACCGCGTTCGTCACGTCCCGGCAGGGAGCACCAGCCATGTGACCGCGTGTGCGTCCCTTCCCCCTCTGGCCCGGGAGCAGCGGGGGACTCGAACGTCCCGCACGGAGGACACTGAGCGAGTGACGGGCGGGAGCAGCAGGCGGCGGGCGGCGGGGCTGGCAGGAGCCTGACGGCCTGGCTGTCCTCGGCCTGTCCTGCCCCTGCCCAGCGCCCTCTGGACTCACTGAGCTCAGGGTCACCCCGCCAGCCAGCCTGGCATGCTCTCCTCCGGGGGACAGCGAGTGTGAAACTGAGACTTAAAACACCCGGTGGACGAGCCAGGAAACTGTTTAAATTACTTTGAGGCAAACATCTTTCAGTGCCTCACTGGCCTGGCGAAGGTATTTATTAGATACCATTCTAACGGCTCAAAATAATTAAAACAGCTCAATTTTAGAACAGCTTACCCTTCCCTTGGAGTTTACGTACCATTTTTCTGCATGCTGTGCGCTGTGCTTTGAGTCACGGAAGGATCACGTACCTTTAATTCACCCATCCTGTGATT
Source organism: Pteropus medius (assembly GCF_902729225.1). Lineage (NCBI taxonomy): Eukaryota > Metazoa > Chordata > Mammalia > Chiroptera > Pteropodidae > Pteropus > Pteropus medius. Next base: position 1,495,228 of record NW_024340849.1, on the reverse strand, counting down.
AAACTAGAAAAATGTCTTAAACTTTACGTAGAGGTTTTGAAGGAAGCGAAGGCCTCGTCGACCCGTGTGCAGGGTCGTCTCATTAAAGCTTACGTACGCTGCGAGACGGTTTGCGACGTGTGACGTGGGCAACGGCGTTTCGCGTGTGAATCACGCGTGTCTGCTTTGAATGCTAAGGAACACTGTGAATTTCTGTCATTTTTTAATGACTACGTCAGTCACCAACATTCTGGGGGGACACGCGAAGTCGGTAGGTCGCATGTTTGCTCTCGGAGCCGTGAAGTCGGGGGTCGGAACTGGCCGCGGACGAGCACCTGGCCCCGGACAAGCCTGCGACGGCGGTAACTGTTTGAAGAATCGACACGCGGACTCTCGAGATCACGGTTCGCACAGAGCCCGGCGCATGGGTCTCAGGCAGGTAGGTCGCTCGGCGCGGAGCATCGTTCAGCTGCCGGCGGGTGAGACTAACTGAAGGAGGACTCAGCATTTTCGGCTACAGATTGCCAGGCGCACGGGTCATTTGACGTGGTCACATAGTTACAACCGTGCTGTGATGCTGTGGTCGTAACGGTCTGTCGCTTAGAGGGCATTTCGTCCACCATATTCCTACACACTAACGATGGACAATGAAAAAAGAGCGAAGATGTAGTACCATATGTGTAGCATCAAAGGAATAAAATATTAGGTATAAATCTAACAAAACGTGTACAGGATCTTTATGCTCAAACTGCTGGAGGAAGAAATCAAAGGGGGCTTCGGTAAGTGGAGAGACGAGCCGCCTCCGGGGCCACGAAGAGCCACCGTGAAGACGCCACTTCCCCCCAGACTGGTCTACAGAGTTAACGCGGCTCCAGGCAAAACTCAAGCACGGTTCTGTTCGGATACAGACAAACCAACTCTCAAGCCACAGGGAGATGCAAGTGAGCCACAATACCCCAACCTGTGACCAAGAGTCAAGTCAGAAGGGTCCTGTCACCCGATTTTACAGTGTCCTGTACAACCATCGGAACCAAGCAGCGTGGGATCGGGCGGAACACAGCAGAGCCCGGAAGCGGACCACAAACGCGATCGGCTGCCTCTGACAAAGGTGCAAAGACAATTCAATGGAAAAGGATAGTCTTTTCCACAAATGGCGTGGGAACAATTGGACGTTCATATCCAAAAAAAATGCACCACAACCCAAAGTCACACCTTATACAAAAATTAACTGAAAATGGGTCATAAGTCTCTATCTACAGCATAAAAATATAAAATTTTCGAAGAAGACATAAGAGAAAATTTTCACGAACTGGGGGTAGGATGAAGTTCTTAGACCTGACACTGAAAACACGACCCACAAAAAAAATCGATAAATTGAACCCGATTGGAATTTAAACGTTGTTTTACAAAAGCTACAGAATGAGAGAAAATATTTGCAAATCACACGTGTGACAAAGGACTTGAAACCAGAATATGGAGAGAATTCTCAAAGCGCAATGGTAAAAATAAAACTAAAAAAAATGGACAAAACTCGAATACACGCTTCATTAGAGAGAACGGGCAGAAGGCAAAGAAGCAGATGAAGAGATGCTTAATGTCATCAGCCGTTAGGCAGGCGCCAGGCGGGACTGTCACTCTAAAACAGCCCGGCGGTCTCTTACAAAGCCGATCGTGTGCTTAGCGCACGAGCCAGCAATCCCGCTTCGTCTTTGGGGAAGTGGCTTTTATAACGAATATCTTGGTCACCCATTTTTTGAGGGAAAAGTAATTTCAATCTTAAATGAAAACTTATGTCCATAAAGAAAAACCCGTACATGGATGATTGTAGCAGCTCGGCTGGTGATCGCTCAGTCTATGTGACCCGGTGCTCGTGAGCTGGTGGCGGGCAGACACCTGTGCCGTGCAGACACCTGTGCCGTGTCCAGGCAGCAGAACACAACTCAGCGATAAAAAGGAGCCAGGTCGTGACGTGTGCGACACTCAGGCGTCTCGCCGTGTGAGAGAAGGCGTCCTAAGGACATGTCATACTGTGCGGTCACATCTACGTGACGTTCTTCAAAAGATCAAGCCACAACGCAGACGGCAAAGTGGCGGGTGCCAGGGCCGGGGACAGGGAAGCGCACGGAGTGACCACAAAGCGAAAGCCAGAGGCCGGGTTTCCGGACTGGGTCCTCACGTGGTGGGTGGCAGCTCCAAGAAACGATGCTCGCGTTGAAATCCACGGAACTGTACGCCCGGGGCAAGTCACCTGCGGTGCGTGTTAGTCTAACCTATGAAATGAGGCCATTTAACGTGGTCTGCCACTGCGCAGGCGGACGCTGGTGACGGCCACCTCGCTCCTCCCGCGAGGGCCGTGGGGCCCGGCCAGCCCTGCGAACGCCTCCCGTTTCCCGCGGCCCCTGCTGGACGCTCGCCCTTCCCGCGCCTGTGAGCTGAACGGCGGGCGCCCTCAGGCTGCGGCATCAACTATCCTTGTTAGTGTGTCAGGTGCATCTTACCTCTCCAGCTAGATTTTAATCTTTTGGAGAAAAAGGAAAAAATTCTATGTGACCTCCACGCGTCTGGCAGTCCGACTCACACAGCGGACCTCTGCAAATGCGAGTGGACAGAGGCACAAAGAGCCCTCTTCCTGGCGTGGCCTTGGGGACAGAGCTCGCCGCCAGGCGCTTGAAGGCTCCGGTCTGGATGCCCGAACCGGGCAACTCGAGCGAGACTCTGAGTGTCGGAGCAGACGCGCTGAGAGTTCTCGGCTGGGACGTCACAAGGGGACGCCTCGGAAGCACAGAAGGCAGGCCGCCCTGCAGGGCGGGGTGTGACGCGGGGCGTCTCCTGACTCCGGCCGGGGTTCCACCTGGCGTTCACCTGTCTCTGGTGACAGGGGGGGAAGAAACTCTCAACGGGCGGGGGGCGGGGGATCTAAGTCGCCCTTAAACGTTTCTCTTATCGGGGTAGAACACGAGTAACATAAACTTTGCCACCTCAACCATTTTTAAGCGGACAGCTCAGCGGCTTTAAGCACTTTCACATTGTGCGGCCGTCACCACCGTCATCCCCAGAACCTTCCATCTTCCCGAACCGACACTCGTCCCCACTAAACGGCGAGTCCCCGCCCCCTCCCACTCCCTGTCCCTGATTCTGACTCCTCCGGAGACCTCCTGTGAGCGTTTGTCCTTGCGTGTCTGGTCTCTTTCACTCAGCACATTGTCCTCAAGGCCCACGTGCGTCACAGCGCGTGTCACAGTTCCCTTCCTGTTAAGGCTAGTGCTCCACGCTTTGCTGTCCATGCATTTGTTGACAGACAGTTGGGTTGAGTCGCCAGACCCCAGCTCCCCGTCCCCTGCGCCCATCGTGACCCAACGCCCCTGTAGGCCAGTCTGCACCGAGATGGGGTCCACTCATGGCGTGGGTGGCCGGTGGGAAGCCCTCATCCCAGACACTGGCTGCCTCAGGCACGTGCGTTGTGTCTCTGGGGTCGAGGGTCAGGTCACGGTCACAGCAGTGCTGGCTTGTGCTGTGGGATGGGGTAGAGCCTCGCAGGCCTGTGGGGCGTCAGGGGAGGTGGGTTTGCTTATTTGGCTGACATCAACCACATGCCTCGCTGTGAACCAGGCGGCCGGCTTCCTGGGCCGGGAGGTGGGTGTCATGCCTGGAGGGGGACGGGGGTGGGGTGCGGGGATGGTGGGAGACGGGTGAGACTCTCGGGGCGCTCGGGTGACCCTGTGGCCTCACCTTCTGCGGGTCAGTCCCTGTCGGGTGTGGGAGTGTGAGTGAAGGGTTGCAGGGGGGGCGTCCCCACAGAGCCCCGGGCCTGGGCCGGCCGCGTGACTCGGTTTCCACCCTTTGCTCCCTCCACACCCTCAGCTGCGGCTTCGGGAGCGCTGTGACACACAGGTCCCCAACGGAGGCCACCGAACTGGGCTCCGACAGAGGAAGCGCTTTTGTTGCTTTGTTAGTTTCCAAGGCACAGGTTCAGTGATTCTCCGACGAAGCCCTTATTAATTGTGTTCACTGAGGTTTAAAAATAAGGCCCACATTGGTGACCTCTTAGTTATTTGCCGAGACCGGTGTCCCTGTCCATGTCTGTCCTGCTCCCAGCAGCTTGTCCCGCTGCTGGCGATAACAAGGCACAGCAGGAATTCTAAGGCCAGTGGCACCGGACATGAGCACCGGGAGGGGGCGGGGCAGCAGCTGCCGCTGACCGGGAAGCGAAGCTGGCGCCAGAGACACCGGAAGCCCGCCCCACGCCCCCGTCTACACCCGGGGTTGCGGCTCTCAACGCAGTGTCTCCGCAGCATGTGGAGCCCGATGTTTGGGACAAGCGAAATTTGAACAAATAGCCACGTTTTGTAAAAATCAAAGATTTTCAACGGTTTGGAAAAATAATACATATTCACTGTACAAAGACGTCAAATACCATTAACAGCGTGAAGAGGGGAGGCCGCCGCCTCCGGGCGGCCTCGTTGTGCCGGGTGTGACCAGCCTCGCCCTGGCGGACGCGGAGGGCGGTGCAGGCGCCTGGGAACGCGGCCGCGGCTCGGGCGACACGACGCCTGTCCCTTTTTCTGCTCTGGTCGCATCACTCACGTGTGCATCGCGATGAGTGCAACGACTTCGTGGTGGCGGACGAAATCGCTCTACGCGGAGTAGTTTCAAGCCCACAGGGGGCCGGCCGTGGGGTCAAGCACCCCGTTTCATGTGCGTTTGAGGCAAACTGCCTTCGCCATCAGCCTGCTTCCTTGCACCGTTTTTGAAAAATCCAGGCTTTCCCTGCACCTGTGACGTGGTCCCCCAGCAGAGGGGCCGCTGCTCGGGGTGCCAACGCCTGCCCCTCCCTGAACATGTCCCGAGGGGGTTTTCGGGGGTTTTCAGTTCTTTTCCAGCTGGGCGTCCCTCAGGTGGGGGAAACAGCGGGGGAGGCCTCTCACCTGGCTCACCTGCAGACCGGTGATCACCAAGCTGGGCAGAGGGCCGTTCCCGGTACCGGTGAAAACGGGGTGCGGTCTGCGTCCGGATCCGCGGAGACGCCTCCACGCGGTCGTTCCCCGGCAGAGAACACGCCAGCCTTGCAAACATTAACGTCCGCTGTGCCTGGGCGTGCGTGTCGCGGGCAAAGCAGGACGCCCAGCGCTTCCTTCGTTTCTCGTCCGGGGGAGGAATTCAGGTTCTCCCCTGAACCCCCGTGCGACACCAGCGAATGGAGCGGCTGGGCGCGTCCCCTCTGGGCTCGCCGCTCGGGGCGCACCAGGCGCAGCCCCAACGCGACGCGGGTCCCCTGCCCTCACTGCCAGGCGCCCGTTTGCGCCTCTCTCCTGGGCGAAGGACATGGGCTGGGTGCCAACGAGGAGCATAAAGCGGGGAGCGCGCCCCGCGGCGACAGGACCGACGCGCATCTGCGCCCCGCCCCTGCGGCAAGGCGCGCCCGTGGTGGCTGGTGGCGCGGTGACGCGAGGCCCGCTGCGGTATGGGACACCTTTGAAATACTCTACTTGCCCTTACAACGTGGGGCGCGTGCGTTGCTGTGTCGCCCTCACTGCCCCTGGACCACATGTCCCTCGGTGTGCTCATTTCGTAGATGTGGACGGCGACACTCGAAGGGGTTCGGTGACGCGGGTCTCCTAACCTTCGACCTGCGGCTCGGTACCCCCGGGCGCTCCCCAGGCCGGGTCCTGTGGGTTCCATGCGGGCGAGAGGCTGGAGTTCCAGATTTGGACCCCGCGCCGCAGGATCGCGGATGGACCAGACGCCAAGCCGCAAGGGCAGACTTCAAACTGGTTTATTTCGACCGTTGCTTTCAAAGTCTGTAGACTTCTCCGCGTTCAGGGCGAGGTCTGATGAGCTGGGAATGTGCTCGTGTGTAAGAGCAAGTGTGAGGCTGTGGACGGAGTGGACGTGCCAGTTCGGTGGACGTGCCAGTCCCCCGGAGGGCCAGGGGAGTCACAGTCACCACCCCCTCGCTGGAAAACGGTCCCTGTTTGTTTCCCTAAATACTGACAGAACCAACACGTCTAGTTAGGGGCATGAAATCTTTCAGTTCCGTTATCACTGAAAAGATGCATTTCCATGCGATTAAAACGAGGGGCCAGTCAGCTCTCACGGCCAGTGGAAGAGCGACGTCCCGACGGGAAGAGATCGCGGAGTCCGCTCCCTCTAGTTTGTTTCTGTGATTGAAGCCACGGCCACCCGCAGACACACCCCTCCGATACTTAGTGGCGAGTTGACCGCGGCGGGTTTGCAAACTCCCACTAGGTGGCGCCAAGGGCGCGCCCCGCGTCTAGAAGGTTTCACCAGGCTCCTGACAGACAGGAAGCAGAGGAATTTGCATGGCTTTTTCCCCAGAGAAAGAACTCCGTTTTCAGGCGTCGAGAAACGCGGAGCTAAGTGGCAAAGCCGTTTGGAACCACAGAATATGTCGGTGTCGTTTTTCTCCTGCCGACCACAAGAGAGCAGAGGAAGGTTTGGAATCGATAAAGTGACCTTTTCTTGCAAAAGTGCCGATGAAGCCAAGTATGCGTTTTCATCTCGAGTTCCTCAAACTTCAGCTTCGTGAGGCGCAGTCACCATGGAGTAACGCTCTGTCCCTCTCCTGCAGCGCGCCCTTCATGCTGATAAAGTCCTCTTGTGCCCCAGAGATCCCATTTGAACAGTTGATCCTCCCCCAGGGCTTCCTGAGGGGGTGGTGGCACGGACAGCAGCCCCTGTCGGGTGACCCTTGTACCTTGCTGGCCACCCCTGTTTTTCATGACAAAACCGGTGAGAGGTAAACAGCTGCCCTCTGTCTGTCCTACTTCTGTTAAGCCATTGGAAGGAAAGGGTTGTGACATCTTTTTGCCCCATGGCATCTAGCCCAGGTACAGACGAGGTGCCAGTAAAACAAACATTGTCTAATAGAGCATGCGTACGGAAGGTCACGAGTTTGGGGATGGATGACACATTGGTGGTCAGGCTCTCTGAGCCATGACATCTCCCGTTCAGAGTCGGTCCAGACGGAGGTGGTGTGGGTCTCCAGGGTGGCGGTTCACGCCCCACAGCCCACCCCCAGCATGCATTCAGAGGACCCCATGGGCAGCGTGGTTCTCTGGCTGCCGTTTGTTTATCCCAGTTTTCAGGGGAGGCAATTGCACCATTTCCGGCCAAACAGCTTCGAAGATGCCTCCGCAGAGAGAGTTACACTTTTCTGGCAAGATTGGGACGTTTTAGATTTCGCAATGTGGAGAAAATTCCTGTTGTCTGAATGACATATGAAGTTTGCTCTGCGTTTCTGCCCTTTGCAAGTTTAAAGATGTGTTTGTTCCTGAATCATTGACTTGAACGAGTTTAATTAAAGCTGTGGCTTTTTGTTTTTGTTTTTTCCCTTTAGAGAAAGCTGTGCAGCATCAAAGCTGTGAGGCTTTTCTCCGTTGCTGGGGAAACCCACCGGGGGACCTCAGATTTCCATGGGAATTTTGGGCTGCCAGGTGGCCGTTCAGATGACATACTTCTCGGGAATTGGAAAGTGAGCATGCTGGTGGGTGTGCATTTGCTGGTGATGGGGTGTGTGTGTGTGTGTGTGTGTGTGTGTGGTGTTACCTGGTATCCTGCTCGGGTGGGACTGTGTCTTTACCCCGTGATCAGAGGGACCAGTTCCCGAGTTTGACAGTTCCCACTGTTGGCAAACTGTGAAGCTGTAGGCAGCGCCCAGCTGCTGCTGAGCAGGACGCGTGGGGCCCTGACCTTGCTGACGCTTCCTCCGAAATGAGGAAACGAGGCTCCCTGCCCCCTTGGGAGGACGGCTTCCCATGCCTGCCACGGCCACGTGGAGGCTGAAATCAGAGACCCTGTGGCAGTGACAAACGGTGTCTCCCGGGGGGCGGGGGGCGAGAAGGAAGGCCTCACCAGGCACAGCAGGACACCGGGAGAAGTCAGATGTCACAGCCTGGGCTTCTGCACGCTGGGTCAGCCCTTGTGGTGACATTTCTCTGACCTGGGGTTTGGTCCCGAAGGGGAGTGGCTCCTGACGCCTGGTGTCCAACTCTGTCCTCCTGGTGAGTGGCCCGGAGAGGCTGGAAGCTGCTCCCACGTGGGGGATGGGCACGGAGCGGGCTGTGTTCCTGCCCAGCACTGGCGCCCGGTCAGCCTGCCCTCTTGCCACTTTGCTGAGGGGTCTCCGCTGGGGAGGACGAGGGCATAGGGGGTCCGGAAGCACAGCCACCATGCAGGTCACGTGTAGCAGCCCCTGCAGTCCTGGCCTCGGGAAGCCTCAGAGAGCCGACAAGGGAACCGGGCCCCTGCCACAGAAAGGGTCGCCACTGCCTGTCCCCAAGCTCAGGGCGCCTGGAACTGGCGGGGACTGTGCAGTCCAGCTCTCCCCGAGTGTGGAGCGCGGCGTCCTCGAGGCTTCCTGCTGCCTCTTTCCAAGACGGGGGGCAGAGCAGACTGGACGTCGGCCTTAAGCACCCTGACTTTCCCTCCTTTCAAGCTCTCGGTCTTCAAGGCCTCATTGTGTGTAAGGTGTGCGGAGCCGCGGCCAGCACAGTAGCGGGTGATCTGCACGGTCCCCTCACGCCTCCTCCTCGGCTTGGGGCTGGGGACACTGGGGCTGGGCTGTGTCCCCGCACAGAACGTGAGCAGGCGCTTAAGGGAGACGGGTCTGGAAACTGCCTCTGGAAGAACAGCCGGGTGGCCGCAGGCTTTCCAGCAAGGGGCCGTGGCCCTGGAGGACGGAAGGGACCATGGGCGCTGCTCTGGGAAAGGACAGCACGTGGCCTCCCTTCCTGTGAGCGCGGTCCCCGTGGCTGGACCCACAGGGCCACCGCAGCATCACTCGGCTCTGGCCAGAACCACATATTTGGCGATAATGGGGAAATCGTACTCATCGCCCCTGAAGAGGAAGCACGGGGGATCCTTGGAGGCCTTCCAGGGGCTCTGCCGGTCCCGAGGGTCTCTGCCGGTCCCCGAGGGTCTCTGCAGAAGGGCTGGGCGGCGGCTTGGCAGGACCCAGGAGTGCACGAGGCGAGCACGCGGGGCAAGTGCGCGGGGCGAGCGCGCGGGGCGCTGGCTCGTGTTTCTCTGGATTAGCTCAGGGCACCAGGGTGTCCCAGGGCAGGAGATTGTCCTGCTGTCGCGGCTTCACAGGTGAGGAAGGGGCCGGGGGACAGACGCACTGCATGCTGGGATGCGGCCTTCGCCACCGGGTGAGGTTCAGATTCCCGTCGCGCTTTTCCACGATGTCGCGGGTTCAGAAGTGGGGACACTGACTTAGAGCAAATTCTTGAGCACTCCTCACCCTGGTGGCTGCACAGAGCCCTCCCTGGGGACCCTAACCCATCTGGGGCCGCAGGGACAGAGGAGACAGGTGGCAGAGGCTTGATGGAAACGGGGGTGCAGGCTTCCCCTCGCTGCTCCGGGGGCCCAGGCGGAGGCGGGGCTGTGGAAGAATGCGGGACCGAGAGGCCCCGTGCCGGCCAGGGCGCCGTGTCCCTGCGCGTGCCACCTCCTCCCATCGCGGTGCGTCCACCTCCTAGCGCGTCCCAGCCTCGCTCAGTCCCGGTGGCGCGCGCCAGGGCGCAGTGCCAGCCAATGCCAGCCGGAGGTCCGCTGCAGGGGGAGCTGCAGGCGGGGGACCCCAGCGGAAAGATGGGGGCGCCCCACCGCGCCTTTCCCTCCGCGTTTCTCCCTTGGAACGCTTGCTTTTCCAGCGTGGTTTTGGGTCGCCAAATATTTCTCTTGTCCGCTTGTGCCCCGCTCCCCACCTTCCAGAGCCGCGTGACAGCCCTGGAGGAACTGAGCATGCGCGAGTACCGGGGGCCGGGGAAGCCGCTGGGTCCCGGACCTAAGGGTGCCTGGGGGCGGGGTCGGCTCTTGGAGAACCGTCTGTCCTGCCTCTGACTTCCTGGCGGGCGCGGCTTTCCCACCCTTCCTGGCGCATTTGCAGAGACACAGAAGGAGGAACGTTCGGGACCGTTCTGAACCGCGGGGAGGGGGCTTCCGGTTCTGAGACACAGGTGGGCACCACTAGCTCAGGTGCGAGGCTTTATCTCCTCAGCGATCCGATCGTCCCAGAAGCTCGATGATAGTGTATTTGAAAGGCGTTTAGCGCCGCCGGCCCGGGCTGGGGCTGGACGTGGACCGAGTTCGCGGTGGCAGAAGAATCCGGAACCACCACGTGGGACAGAGGCTCTGCCGGAGAGGGCCGGTCCCGGCCTCCTCTGGGTGCCGGGGGCATTGGGGGTCGGGGGATCCTGCAGAAGGGAGGGGCCGGCCCACAGCCCAGGCCCCCTGTGCGCCTGCGCTCTCCTGCTGCAGAGGCGCCCTGGGGACCAGCATCCCCGGGCTGGGCCCCGTCCTAGCGCACACAGAGGTCCCGCTTAGAGGACGCCCTGAGGCTGTCCGCCCGCAGCGGCACCTTTGGGGAGCCCAGGCAGCCTCTGTGCACCTAGTGCGGCCTGGCGTTTGGGGCGCAGGTGTGCTTCGGCCAGCCTTCCCAGTCCTGTTTGGCCCCAAGGGCCTCTGTAAATGAGGCTGGAGGACGCAGGACCCTCCCTCTGGCACACAGGTTGGTCTGGCGTGAAGATGGGGTGCTGCTCCTCCTTCGGACAATGTTTCAAATGAGAAAGATGGCGAGTTCTGGGGAAGGGCTCTTAGTGTCCCGCGGATGCCCTGGCTGAGCACCTCCTGCCCTGGCTTCTAGGCCACCTCTGGGCCTCTTCTTGGGCTTTGCTTCCTCATGGCCAGCGACCGTGGACGGGGCGCGGGTCCAGGCAGGTCGGGGTGAAGGGAGCGGTCAGCCCTTCTAGGGCGTAAAAGCCCAGTGCTCGCACCTCGTGTGCTGCAGGGGGCCTGCGTGCCTCCGCCCAGCCCGGCCTCTCCCGGGAAGGCTTCACGTGGACCGGCCTGTGTGTCCCGGGGGGACGGGCCACTAAGTCCCTGGGGGCAGTGGCTTTGCCCTAACAAAGGGGCCTGGAGGACCCTTTCAAAGGCCAGCACGACAAGGCCCGGAACTCGGTGCGGCGCGGCAGGAACCCTGGACAGCGTCCAGCCCCACAGCCAGGTCCTCTGGGAGGGCTCCGTCCCACGGGCGGCTTCACGGACACGTCCTTCCTGTGAAGCTCGTGGCTCGCGGGCACCACTCTGGTCAGGTGTCGAGGTCGGCGGGAAGCCTGCGCTGTGGTCTGCATCCGCCCCTGCCAGCCGGGCACCCCTTCGCCCTCACGAAGCCTCCCCCGAGACAGGCGGGTCCTCCGGCCTCCGCGTCACCGCCCCCGCCCCACTCGCTGGTCTGTTATTTCCCTACTGAGCCCGCGGTTCGGATCTATCTACCGCCAGGCGCAGTGCCTGTGTCGTCTGACAGTGTCCCCAGGGACAGGGCTGTGTGTGGCTTGGCCACCGTGCACAAGCAGCAGGCTGACTCAGGGTTGACCCGGGCCTCCTCTGGGTCACCTGTTCCCTCTCCTGTCTGTCGTCCAGTCACCCCACGTCCCCAGCGCTCTGAGCCGAAGCTGCCTCCGCACTGAGGGGTGCAGGACCGGTGACCACGCTTGTCCTCCAGCCCCAGGACCCTCGGCCGAGCTCAGGTGAGCACAGCCTGGTGAGTGGCCTCCTGAGGGCCTAGCGTGAGAGTCTAATCCAGCTCAGACGTGGTGAGCGCTGAGCAGCTGTTAGGTGCCGGTTCCCACAGAGGTTGCAAGCAGGTGCCGCGGTGGCGGGCCACCTCCCTGCAGCCTGCACTGCCGTGGCCGTGGCCGCGCTCCCCGAGGCTCGTCCAGCCCGACCCACAGGCCCTTCATGGGGCCTCGGGCGCCTCCCGGCTGTCCCCCACAGGGACGTCCCGTCTCTGCTCGTCCCCTCCGCTGGCTTTCCCTGGGAGCTGCCCTGCTCGCTTTGCCAGACACGACTTACACATGCCGTTGACGGCCTGCTGTGGCCCCTGCACAGGGCACGGCCCGGACGCTGCCCGCTGACAGGGACAGCGGCGGGAGTGCGGCTGGCGACGTGGCCGGTGGAGGGGTGGGGGGTGCACGCGTCTTACCTTGTACATGTTGCACAGCCCGGGCTGGCTGCGGGCATGGGGGGGCAGAGGGCTCCTGCCCTGCTTGAGCCAGGGTACCTGCCGGAGGGACAGAGTGGCCGTTTGAGTCCACGCGGGCACTGCTGGCAGAGCCCCGCGTCCTCCAGCAACGTCCTCTGCTGAGCAGGCGAGGCCCAGGCAGTGAGGGGGGCTGGGCGGGGGTGCCGATCCGTGGACAAGAGGTGAGAAGGTGGACAGATGGCAGACAGTGAGAGGCAGCAGGACCACGGAGACGGGGTGGGGAGACGGGGCCAGGCTGGAGCCCCCAGGTCTCCAGGGCGGATGGGCGGCAGAGAAAGGGGTGGCAGGGTGCGTGGGGAAGACCCTTCCCCTAGAGTCTGTTCTGGGGCCTGGACGCTCATGAGACGGTGTGTCCTCAGACCGGTGCTGGCGGCCGCACAGGAGGCTCAGGGACGAGCCAGGGAGGCGCCTGCCGGTCCCGTGCGAAAGGGGCGCTGACGGCTTCTCAAGTCTGAAACGGAACCGGCACGCGCTCCGCCCCGCGCCCTGCGGTTTCAACCTTTTCTCGCATGGCGGGCGCGTTGGCTTCTGCTTCGGGGCCACCGGTGCACGGCACCCCGCTCTGCGCGGCTCACAGCGGCTGCTGTGCTGGTCTCGTTCCTTTTCCCTGGGGTGCAGGGACTCTGGGGTGGGGGGCACTCAGAACCACCCCGCCAGCCATGCCAGGTTCCGCTGCCTCATGGCTTTCTTCCTCGGTGACGTTTGGGGCCTAAAATTTATAGGACTTAATAATATTCCTTGGCATGAGTGAGGCACTAACCTTGCCTCCATCGTTGCTAATCTTGTTATTTCTAGTGTTCGCTGCCGGTTTAGTGAGCGTCCCCTTTTCTATCAGCTCTAAAATGGTCCCTGCTGTGTCAACCAGCTCTGAGCGAGGTGGCCGAGGGAGTATTCCTGTAGGACCGCGGTAAAGGGCCTGCAGGTAAACGGTCCCTCTTGTTTGACTGTCCACAGCAAAACGGGGGGAAGGGAGAGACAGAGAAAGGGAGGGACAGAGGGATGCGGGCAAGGCTGGGCTCGCAGGGCTCCGGAGGTGGATCCGCTGTGATGGGTGTTGAGACGGCGGGTGCCGGCCACGGGCGGTGGCGTTTTGGACAGCAGGTTAACTGCTGGTATTTGTGGCGGTGAGGGGTGGTCATGCCACAGGGAACGCTGCTGCGCTCCAGACATGTCACCGTCACCGTGGAGAGTGTGCGGTGTCCATCTGCAGAGAGGCTGTTGCCAGCCCAGGAAGCACCGGTGGCGTTAGCTCCTGAGGCTGGGAGCTCACACGAGCAAGATGATTGAGTGCTTATTTTAGGGTGTGTGTCAGCGCATAAGCCTGAGGTCTCTGCCATGATAGAGGGTCCCCATGGGGACCCTCAGAAGGTAGTGTGCAGGCAAATCCACGTTCTCACTTGGTCAGCAGGCAAAGGACAGTTCTCCCTGCCCTGCCCCAAGACACTCAGGAACGCCACCTCTTTGAGACTTTTTGGGAAGCTCTGGGGGGCGGTTAAGCGTCCTTGCCGTCACACTGGACGTCAGGGCACTGGCCGTGCAGCTCTGAGGGGGGGCGGCCCCTGGGGACTGGGCCTGAAGCCACCTCACTGGCAGGTGGCGGTCCCCAGCGGGGCGGGAAGGGACGACGCGCTTCCTCGCTGTCTGCAGGAGCGGCGGAATGCTCGGCCGGGAGCGGGAGCGGGGCACGCGACCCGGCTGGAGGTGACGGGGCAGAGCCCGGCAGGAACCGCTGCAGGCCCGCGTCTGTGGGCCCCGCGCAGGCGCCCACTTTGCTTTGCTCTTTCTTTTAACGACTTCGTATGAAGTGGGGTGATGTAGAGCACATAGGGGTGTGGTGACAGGCACAAGGGAAGCCTCTAAGGTCGCTCGTTCCTCCAGACCGATGGGACCGTCCCCGTCCCCACATGCTACATCGAGTCCTCCGTGATTCCCGCGAGAGCGCCAGCGAGCGGCTGTGCCTACGCTGGCACGGTCCTTCCGATGCCACGCTAAGCTCACCGACCCATCAGAACCGCCTGCTGCCCAACGGCTGATCCTGCTAACAAAAGGAAAGTCGTCGGTGATGCTAGGACACGCCGCAAGGTGGCGGCGAGTGACGAGGAGCTGTGTGAGCCCGGGGCCTGCGCAGAGGGTGGAGGCGGCCGGCGGAGGGTGGAGGTGGCCGGCGGAGGGTGGAGGTGGCCGGCGGAGGGTGGAGGCGGCTGGCGGCCGGCCTCGGCGTTTGTGGGCTCCCCGCCCGCCACCTGCGCCCCACGCTCCGCGTCCTCGCAGCCCCCAGCCTCCCCTCCTTTTGGATTCTTGGGCGCTCCTCTGACCCCCACAGCTCCCTGGGGAGCACGGGAAGGGGCTAGGGCTTCCATGTCCCAGTCATTCCATAAGTGTGGGGTGCACCGTGTCCCAGACACACAGCAGGAGAAGTGTCACTTAGCGCCCACGTCCCCGCACTGGCAGGCGGTGTCTTGGGGTAAACGCACGGAACTCCGTCCGACACGCACCTCGGGAAGACCAGGACGCCCACCGTGAGTGGAGGGAAAGGACAGTGTCTCTGTGGTGAGTGGGGAGCTGGGAGCTCCGAGTGCCCGGCCCACAACGCACCTGCTGGCGGCTCCGTCAGGCGGCCACAAACACACCGTGACCAATGCACTCATACGGGAGGGACACCGAAAAAGGACAACTTAAAAAAAATCACGTGCGATTAGTACACCATCCTCGGTCTGTTAAAATGTTTAATAAATGCATAAAAGCAAGAAATAGATATAAAGCAAAATTTCATCACAAAAATCAAATCGGAATATAATCGCGAGAGGACAGTTGCCATTCAATACATCGACATAATTCACAAATGTTATGACTTATAAGGAAGATGGAGCGAAGTCCCTGCCAGCTCAGGGACATGCTCTAACACAGCTGTGGACAACTGAGGGACGGGGCACCAGGGGCACACGGGGAAGAGCTGGTGGCCGAGCCAGGGGAAGAACCCGTCAACACCCCATCAGGGTGATGACGCTTCAGAAGGAATTCCTGGAGGAAATCTCAAAACCCTTTTGTTTGGGTGCATTTGGCTTTTTTCTGGAAAGATCTCTGGCCAAATTTCTGGGCAGACTGGTGCACTGAGTCACTGGACCGTGCCGTGAAGACCTGAGTTAGGATTTAATCTGGTCCCACGGGCGTGGCTGCACTCCCGAGAGCCGAAATGGCCGAGTGCAGTTCCAGCAGCCACTGGCCCTGGGGAGGTGGACAGTCACCCGGCTTCCTACTGTGTCCTCCATGTCGCCCCCCCGGGGGGACAGAATATACCCACATACGCAGCCAGGATATCCGGGGCCAGTGCAGAGCTAAAATGTGTTAAATGAAATTAAGATGCCATGAAAAAAATCAGGAAACAGAACACCGGGATCTATGCACGAGGTCGATTTTACCCCATTGCATTAAAGGACGCTTCTCACCCCCGCGGCCGACATCGGGCTGAGTAAGGAATGGTGAGAACACGTCGTAAAGGGCCCTCTGAAGGTCCAGTGAACGCAGGAGGCCAGGCGACATCGCCAGGGCGGACTCTAGCTTCAAACCTCTTCAGAAACGGGCTGAGGGGGAGGGACAGGTGGGCGTGTCCCGCTGCCTTCGCACCTGGAACTTGTCCTTCCCGGTGTCCCCCTTAGCTACTTCAGACCTCGGCACTTGGAGAGAACAAGGAACAAGCACCGTTCCCCCAGCGAAGGCTTCCAGGCTTTGGCTGGTTGGGCCTCAGTAGCTAGTTAGCAGCGCTGGCCCAGGGGTGAGGCTGGCCTTGCGGGACCCATGGGGACGGGGACGGGCGGGGGACAAGCCACCCTCTGCAAGCAGCCAAGTGCACTCAGTTTCCTCCTAAATGCCCCCCCCCGACCCCCACATTCCAGGAGCCGGACAAGCCGGCCCTCGAGGCGACCACAGCCCTGCTTTCTCCCCCGTCCCAACAAAGGCGTGTGTTCTCCGTGAATGCGCCTTTCATTCACAGCCCTCAAAAGATTATGCTTCCTCAAGGAATTTATAATGCACGCCTTTGAATGTCAGCTCTCTGGCCACACAGAGGGTGGGTGCTGGGTGCATTCCAAGGACAGGGGGTGGCAGCTCCAGGGGAGGGGGGCAGCAGAGGGCCCCCGACAAGCAGCCCACGTCCAGGGGCCATCGCTCTTTGCAGCATTTGGAGATTCTACTGGGAAAACCTATGCCAGACAGACGAGCAGATAAGGGCTGTCTCCAGACCACAGCAGCAGGAACAGGCTGCCGCCCGGACCTGCGGGCCCCCCGGCTTCCTGCGCACCTTGGGCGGTTATCTTAGAGGTGGCGAACGGTGACACGGTGGCATGCACTTGCGTGGACAGACACTCTCCCTGTGTCTGTGATAAGCCACCACACGGTTTACCGCCAACTCTGACTTCCTGGGCATCAAAGGGCAAAGCTGATCACGTTAAAACCTTCTGGATTCAACATCCAGCAGTGAACACGGCCGACAACTCCAAAAACGCTAAAACAGTTATTTAAGCCTTGTGTTTATTTTTTTAAAAGCTCGTGAAAATGTTTTGATTTCCCTGGACCCTTGATAAGCTAGCAACACTATTTTGCCAAGTAGACGCCCGCTTCTGGAACTAGAATCTTCTCTTTGAACATATTGAGTGTTAGGGACTTAAAGCAATAAAGATCATAATTCTACACAAAGCCCGAAAAACATGTATGGGTCTATATATCCATTTGGAGATAAAGTCACAATGATTGATATAAATGCTTTCACGATTTTATTTCAGCTTAAACCATGCCCACTGAAATGAAGCTCGTCTTATAACATTTGCTGTCCAGCTATATCCTTGCTTCTGCAGTTTAAATATATCTCTCCTGCTCCTGGGGTTACGCAGCTGTGACGCTGCCTGCTTATGGGGCGCTTAGCACAAAGCAGCCTTTACTAGGTGGCTGGGGTCTGGTGGGGTTGGATCCCTGCACTTGAATAAACGCCTCAGATTAAAATTAGCGTGAGAAATAGGTCAGATGACCGATGTTTTAGGGTGAAGGAAGGCGGCCTCAAAGGAAAAGATGGCCCCACATACCGAAGGAACCAACTAGAAAATGAATTCCATAAGCGCTTAAGGTACCTCCAGTGTTATTCACCAAAAGCCACGACAAGTGTCCCATAAGAGATCTCAGCCCAGACAGGACGCTAAGACACAAGGGGTGTCTGACACCTCAACGTGTCGTGACACCGCACAAAAGCTGGATCTGATACTTGTGTCATTTCCAACAAGTTCACGCTTGTCAATCATCTTAAATGCTGTAGCTACAGACGGAAGCAGACCTTAGGAACTCCTTAACTCCGAATAGCCCCTGGGCTTTTGCGAGCTGTATGGCCCCTTGCGGTCCTGAAGGCCCTTCCGAACACGCAGTCACAGTCACGTCACGGTCACGGCAGGAAGAAAGCCGGGAGGGTTTCTGAAAAACTCCCCGTCCACAATTACCCAGCTACCCCACACTCGGAAGCCACCTGACATGCTGCGCCTCTGCTATGCCACTTGCGGATTATCGCTTTAGCAACTCATGGGCCACAGGTGACCTGACCTACGCACGGTCGGCTCCAGGAGGCGCTGTGGGAAAGGGCAGCGCAGTAGGACCGGACCGTCTTTTCTTCTGGCACATTTTTATCTACAGGACATTTAAATAGCGAAAGTTCGCAGACTCGATTTTTAAATGAATGGAATCACAAAAGAATACGGCTTTGATTCATAGACACACTACGCACTCGTTTACCACCCCGCCCCCACCCCCCTCCCGCCAAACCGCTCCGACAAGAGAGAACGTTCGCTCAAGGCAAATTTGTATTTCTAGTCTGTTCCAAAGCCCTCAATTGCATCATTGTTGCAAAGCAACAGGAAGCTAGCAGCACTGCGCCCGAGAAAAAGAACAGAAGCCCATGCTGAAGGCAGAAGCAGCGTCAGCCGAAGGCCCCAAGCTGAGACCCGGGCAGCCAGCGCGGAGCTGCCCTCTGTGAGGCCAGCATCCAGGCCCCCGAGAGACACAGAGGTCAGGACGTGCTGCCTTCCCGAGCCACGGCCTGACAGTAGCCCCTCGTATCTGGGGGACAAGGGCGAGTTAGGGGGGAAGGAGAGAGCAGCAGCCCAAGCCCTCCCGCGGCCGCGAGCCGGCGCTTCCGGCGAGGACAGCGCCAGACGACAGAGGGCGACCCGCGTCCGCCGCGGCCCCGCTCACCTGCCGACTCCCTTCCTGGTCCACTCAACACACGCGCTACTCCTCAGAGCTCACCTTGCCTGAGCCCCGCTTGGGCACACCCCTGTCACCTCCGAAGAAGCGCCCCAAGGAGTCCAGGATGCCCGAGTCTCTGTGCCTGGGCAGGAAGGCGTGCCGGGCGTGGTCCATGGTGCTGGCCGAGGCCAGGTACTTGGACCCGTGCCTCTGCGAGGGTCTCTTCTGTGTGGCCATGGCCTCCAGGCCCTCGGGCGCGGCGGTGCTGTCTTCCTGGATGGTCTGTAGCTCGTCCGACTC
Source organism: Pteropus medius (assembly GCF_902729225.1). NCBI lineage: Eukaryota > Metazoa > Chordata > Mammalia > Chiroptera > Pteropodidae > Pteropus > Pteropus medius. Next base: position 1,476,663 of record NW_024340849.1, on the reverse strand, counting down.
CGATGGCCTGTCTTTGAAGGTGTTGTCCTCCCTCCCAGGGGCATCTCGGGAAAAGAGGCGGATCAAGTGGGGGCGGCCCCCGGGGTCAGCTGGGCTGGCGTCTGGCCAGGCATTCTTCGGGTCCGCTGCGCGCTTGGAGTCTGTCACCGCTGCTCCCTGAGCGGGTGGCTCATTGTTCTGGCCCACATCTGCCTCTCCTGCAAACAACAGCGAGATGTGAACACGGGCTGTGCAAAGCAGCGTGGTGGACAAAGCCGCTTTCTTCCAGGGCTGGCCAACTGGTCTCCTACAAAACCCACGGCCGTGCCGCTGCCCGGGGCTCCGGCAGCCCACACCGCCCCAGCGCACGCCGGCCTGGACCGCGCACCGGGCCGCAGCCCCACGGCTCAGGCCCAGGGACGGCCAGTGCTCCAGGCCTGGGACCCCAGCAGAGGCCGGAGCACACAGCGGGTGCGTCAGGTGCCCCCTCGGGTGCTGCCCTTGCTGCATTTAGAGAATCTGGGATGGCAGGCACCTTGGGGGGACATTTGTTATCGAAAAAGCCCCCTGCTGCCCATGCGGCATGGGGAGCGTCCATCGGACAAAGGCATTTTTAGTGTTCTCGGCACAAAGGGAGCCTCCCGCACCTTCCCGCAATGCCCGCCTTAAAGAAACGGGCGTTGGGTTCTTCCGTGTCCAGGTGCCACAAGAGGCCCCTGGCCTCAGGCAGCGCCCACTCAGGCCCTTGACGCGGCCTCTGTGCGTGCGGCCGCCGCGGGGCCCGCCACACGCCCGCTCGCTCTCCAGTGGCAGGTTAGGGGTGCGTGAATGTCACGGAGTCTCCTCCCCAAGGTTGAGTCCTTATCTGCAGAAAATGCGGGTTAGTCTCGCCTTCCTGTGACACCGTCCACCCACCGAACCACTGACGATCGCTTCACTGATACTAACCCAACAGCGCCCTGCAGCCATCCCCCCGTCTGCCACCCACCCAGTCACCTGTCCACCCAGTCCCATTCATCACCTGTCACCACCCGGTCACCCACCGCTTACCATCCAGCCACCCGCCTGTCTGCCTATCCACCAACAACCACCGTTCATCACCAACGCCCCATCCAGCCACCACCCGGCCCCACCAATCACCAACAACAACAATCACCAACAATTCCCTCTCACTCTTACCCACCACCCACCCACCTACCCAGCCACCCAGCCGGTGCGGTCATCTTCCATGCCCACCCGCCCCATCACTTCCCGAGACCTGGTAAGTGTAGTGTGCTGTGGACATGCGGGTGCCAGTGATGGACAAAACGTGGTCCCAGGCTGATGGACATAAATGGAAACATATGTTATGGCTCAAACGATGTCCCCAAATGGCGTGTCCGTGTCCTCCCCCCGGCACCTATGACCGTGGCCTTATTTGGAAATAGGGTCTGCGGCGGATGTGCCCAAGCTAAGACGAGGTCACAGTGGAGTGGCCGGCCCTGGTCCCAGGACTGGTGTCCTTTTGAGAAGGGGCTCTGGACACAGACACGCAGGGAAGAGGCCACGTGACAATGCAAGCAGGAGCCGAGGCAATGTGTCCACAGCAGGGGACGTCGAGGCCGCCAGGGACACCGGAAGGTAAGAGGCCGGACCCTCCCCCGGAGCGGCTCCTCCGGCAGCCTGAGTTCCGCCTCCGGCCCCAGGACCCCGAGAGAACGTCCTGTCGTTTCAAGTCACCCGGTGTGTGGTGATCTATTGTGATTACAGCCGAGGAAAAGCACGTAATGTACAATTTCATATCATGTAACAATAGGACAGAACACAGACAGGGCAGGGCCTCAGGAAGGCCACCTGAGGGACGGCTGGTGAAGTGACAGGGTGGGCCACCTGAGGGCAGGGGCAGCGCTGGCTTCTGGGGAGGTAAGGACTCCGGGACGGGGGGAAGCAGATGGCCAGGTGGGAGGGGTGTGCACCGCGGCCAGACCGGGCAGACTGCATGGGCTAGGTGGGGGGCTGGTTTCCCCAAGGTGGCGGGAGATGCCAGCAGGGGCGCGGGCAGAACACGGCTCAGCCTGCAGGAGAGCAGGCGGGAGGGGCTGCTGTCCAGAGAGAGGTGACGATGCCCTCGGGGGGGAGGGACAGTCTGGGGACGGGTGCACACGAGGGCGGGTGCGAGGTCTGTCCTTGTAGAGGTTTGTGTATCTACAACACATGCTTCCGCAAATACGCAAACGACGGCCGGCAGGTGGTTCCACACTCTTCCAGCAAAGCCACAGGGGTCAAGAGCCTGTCCCGCGAGGGGCGCTCATCAGGCAGTCGAAATACTGGCCTGCATTTTCAGGGCAGAGGGACTTACGGGACCACTGTGGCCTCGCTGAGGCCCCCGGGCTGTCAGCTGTGCCTGCCGTGGCCACGTGATGCGCTTGAGACACGGTCACTCCGAGCAGGGCACAGCCTTTACGGCTGTGGAGCAGTTCAACCAGGGAAGAACACGGAGAGTCACAGTGTCGCCAGGGGCCCCAGGCGCGGAGCTGCAGCAGGGCCTGGCCGGGGCTGGTCGAGCTTGCAGCAGAGGGAGCGGTTTCTGGCTGTGCTTCGCGGCCTGCGGCCCACGAGAATGAACACGCACATGGAGAAGCATCGCTGCATCGTGCGGGCTCGAGCGCGCTCACAGACCACGCGCGCGTCTGAATGCCGACCTCTTCGCCGCAGCTGGGCTTCGTGTCCCTGACTGCGGTTATTCGTGGGGCGCAGAGAAGGGCATTTGTGTCGGGAAAGTCACTGCTCCCAGCTACGGGGCTGCGGGAGGGGTCGGGGTCTGCGGATGCGCAGCATTCGGGGAAGGGCGGGGGGCTTTGTCGGCTCCAGCCACGCAGCAGCCGGAGTCCAGCAACGGAGCTGAGCGCTCTGCGGGGCCGGGCCCGATGCCCCAAGGGCACGTTCACGAGAAACGCCGCCTGTCACCGCTCAGATGCACGTCACTGCTCGGATGCACAGGCGCTGCGAGGAAACTTTAAAACACCAAAAAGCAAAAGGGTCACCTCACTCTAATCGCTGGAACGAGCCTCAGGACACCTAAGTGGGACACGCACCGGCCTGCCAAAGGGGGCGACATTGGAATCACGGGGTGGCTCCCTGGGACGGAGGCACGTCACTCACTGCGGGTGCTTTCTGGAGACACCCACCCAACAGGATGGTGACATCAGGGGACAGTGTTGAGTATCTAAAGAAACTGACAGCTGTCATGCCTGAGGGGCCCCGCTCACGCCTGTGCGCCCAGCTGCGGCCGCCTCCTCCGTCCCTCACAGGCGTCCACCTGGCTGACCGCAAACCCCGCCTCCTTTCTCGCCGTCGGCCACGCCCCCGCTGCGTCACTGCGTCGCCATCGCGAGTCTGCGCCTTGGTTTCTCCCGTGGCTCCCCCGTGACAGCGGCTGAGTGACTCCCCCGAGCGAGGACAAGCCTGTCCGCCTGCCTGTCCTTTGCTCTCCATCGTGCCCGCGCACGGGCGCCCTGCTCCCTGTCCTCGGGCCTGTCTGTCGTCTTGTCAAGGCCGCGGTGGCCTGCGTCCCCGTCCACATCCCAACACCCCCTCAGGAGGCCTGCTTCCCTGGACGCGCGTCCCCCGTGGCCAGCACTGTGGGGCGCTGCCTCTGCACCCCTGAACTGTTTCATGTTTGCTCATCCGCTCTCCCACTCGGACGGCGGTGTCTGCAGGCGGGGCCACGTCGGCCACACCGGTGTGTCCGTGTCATCTCGCACAGTGCCAGTCTCTGGAGAAGTCACCACGTCTGATGCCAGCAGTACTGACACTCCCAGAGCTGCAAGTCCAAAAGGGCCCGCCAGGAACCTGCCTGCCGGAGGGACTCGGTGCGGGCATGGCCACTGCACATGTGTCCACAGGTGAGGTGTGCACCCAGGCCGCGTGCCCAGGGCCTGGGGGTGCCCGTCAGTGGCTCAAGCCACTCCTTTCTGGCCACACAGGGGTCTCATGACGGCCCAAGTCTGGCCGTGACCTCTCACGCGCTCCAAGTCCGTGTCCACCCACCTGGGCACGCTGCTCACGCTGGGCACGGATGGCCGGTGGGTCGGGCCTGACAAGCCACATGTGCTCTCTGGCCCATCTGGAGCAAACTGGACCATGAAGGCAGCAGAGAAACGGCCATCGCTGCGAAGCTGTGGACGGCAGCGTCCAGGCTGGGGCCCACGAGGGCTGGGGTCTGCAGGCTGACCTCAACCCCCCTCGAGCTGATGGCCTCAAGCCGGCCACTGGGCTGCTGTCCCCCCGTGTCGGCAGTCACAGAGAGGGAAGTGGCACCACACGCTGCAGTTTGGCGGCTGCTTCACCTGGGCCACCACCCCTACGTGCCACCTCCATGGCGCTCGGAGAGCCGGAGTCTCCCCCAGCAGTTTGCTGGGGTGTCACCTGCGTAATCAGTGGCCCCGCGAAGCAGGTGGTTACATCTGCTGGGTTTACCATGCCACGGTCCTTGGCAGGAAGCGTTACCGGCTGTGAAGCACCAGGAAGGCTAAAGGCGACATGCCACCCTGACAATCCAAGTGTCACCCCGCAACGACCTAGAGCCTCAGAGCCCGGTCGCTCGGCTCTTGCTTAGAAACGCTGTGACCCATCGTCCTGCTGTGACCAGAAAATGATGCACATCAAGGAGTCACACAGGTCGGTCGCGGTGCCAAAGCGAGCGCTGTCCTGTAGCTAAACGTTACCGTTATTTTTACCTGGAGCGCAGACTGAGTGTCTCCCGCTGCACCCGTGGAAATCACTTCTCATGGTTAACGTTCATCAGAACCACGTGTGTGTGCGTGTGTGTGTGTGCGTGTGCACACGTGTGTGTGTGTATGCACGAGAAAATACAGCTGCCAGAACCCCCACACGGCGGAATGCACAGAGATGACGCCCCAGCTCTGCTTTTCGAGGCGGCGGTGGTGGTGTGGGTGGCCGGCCATCCGTCCCGGGGAGCTGGGGCTGGCCTGGCTCGCGTCAGCGTGGTGCGCGGTCCGTGCCACCCGCTTCCTTGGCTGACAGCGTGTGCGGTTACGGGGACCATTGTGCCCCAGACGCGCCGAGCTGAGTTCACGGCGGCGTGCGGGGCTGCTCGGCGCTCGGCGTTCCCGGCCTGGACGATACCCTGTGCCACGGCGCCTCTCGTCACTCCTCCTCCAGCGACACCGTGGCTGCCGCTATCAGGCTTGACCTCAGCGCTTGGCACAGCTCTGGGCTGGTGGGGAGGGCGCCGTGTGCCACGGTGGCTGCCGCGCACACACGGTGTCTGGCGGTGTGAGCACGTGGCTTTTCCCCGAGTCAGCGTCTTCCTGGACGTACTCTGGCTGAGCTGACTTGACGGGTCTCTCCCTCGTCACAGGGGCTCCTGGCTCAGAAACACGGGGGCCCAGCTTCCCTGGGAGTCTGACATCCCTACTCTCCCCAGACACCATCTCGGAGGCCCCACGGGACCCGCCCTGAGGTGACCTCCTCTTGGTCGACTTTTATAGGACCTGGAAGAGACGACTGTCCAGTGAAACGTTGGATTCGTAAAGCAAATGCTCGAGCAGCTGGAAAGCCTGGTCCCAGGAGCTCAAGCGACAGTCTGACGGCCTCTGGGTGCCTAGCGGGTGCCCCGTGGTGTCACCCTGACCTCCCACCTGTGGGGACCCTCTGCGGGAGACGTGCCTTGGAGGTGACGGGGAGCGCAGGGGCCCTGCGTGGGAGGCTCCGGGAGACTGGACAGTGCGTTCGCCCAGCGTGGGGACGTGGGTGCCAGGGTGCTGGTGACTTTGCTCTGAATGCAGGACAGCAGGATCCAGAGGCCTCGTAGTTGAGGATGCCGGCAGCCCCTTGGGAGGCGTCCCCCAAACCGGCCCCCATACCCCGACGCGCCCACGCGTGCTGCCGGCTGCAGGGGTTCGCGGGGCCTCTGCTTTCTAACTCAGCACAGTGGCAGGAAAGACACTATCGTGAGGGGCGCTCGCGGTGGGGGACCCTTAATTGTGTGGCCCGCGATTTGGCGTTTTAGACTCGTCCTTTTTAAACTTATACTTGTCCTCCATATTTTCATCAAATGGTGGCTTAAAGATTATCGAGCTGGTCAAAGCCATTTACGGTGTAGACCGGCTCGGAGCACCCCATGTCAAGGCCTCGTCTGGGGCGAGCTGACCCAGCAATGTAAGAGTGTGCGTGCCCAAGGTCACGTCCTTCGGAGTGGACGCCGTGGCGCTGGACTGAGGCCTGGCCACGCTCGCCGGTGTTGTTGAGGGTACGGAGTTGACCCTCTGCTGCCCGAATGGAGTTCCCAGGGTCCTTTCTGTCAAAGAGGCTCTTCGCGCTCAGCGATCTGAAGCATGTCGTCCGATACAAGACCGTCTCGCCCCACCTGACGTGGGGCGCCGCAGGGGACGGCCACACCCCATCCTGCTCCTGGACTCTCCGGCCCTTGCGTCTTGGAAGGCTAGTGGGGCTGCGGCCGGCCAAGCAGAGGGCAGGGCCGTGGAGGGGGCGCATGCTCAGGACGCACGACTACGCTTTGCTGGCTGCCCCCAAGCGAGGAGAAGGGGCTACGGGGGCACCTGCTCGTCTCCGGCCAGAGGGCCCAGGGGCCCTGGAATTCGCCAGTGTGGGCCAGGGCCGAAGAGGGCCCTCCTTGTTTGGGGACACTTCTGTCCCTGGCACGCTGTGCTTGGGGCCACCAGCGAGGGGGAAGGAAACAAAGGGGCCTGCTGTGGCCGTGGATTTGCTAAGGCAGAAATTCTGCATCTATGAGAGGCATGCGGCCGCCCGCCCGGCAGCCGGCGGACATTTCTCAAAACGTCTTCACAAACGAGCCCTGTCCACCCGCCGGTCACGTGCCAACGCCTCCTCGTGCGCCCACGACGTGCGGTTTTCATGTGCTCTGAATCGCTCCCCCCTCGAGCCGTCCTGTAGCTGGCCGGGGTCACGGTGTGGGGCAGGCTCGGGGCGGGGGGCCCCACTGGGAGCCTGCATCTACGGGGACCCTAGCGTCGGCGAAGCGGGGGGCAGTCCACACACGCGGCCTCCCGGGCACGGCGGGCGCAGATCAGGAGGCTCCGGACGAGCCCAGGACTCGCCCGCGCTGCTCCCCGCAGCCCCCGCGACTCTCACAGCGACGCTGCCCCCATGGTCAGCCGTCCCCGCAGGCTGCGCTGTCCCCGAAGGTGGCCTCGTAGGCACCGCTGATTCGCTTCTCCCGGGGCAAGTCGGCTGAAGTCCTGTCCCTGCCGTGGGCCCGCCGTGCTCGCTGGCGACCGCAGGAGCATCACGGAGTCTGGGCGGAAAGCCCAAGGCTCTGCGGCGGTCAAACCTGGAGGCCTTGGGTTCCCGCTTCTGCCCCGTGTGACCACGACCTCGCGTTTTAACTTCCGTAAGCCTTGGGCGCCTCGCCTGCGGGTCCAGTGGACGGTCGGGGCTCCTTCGCTGCGGCTCTGATGGGTGCAGGCGGCGCGGGTAAGCCGGTGCCTCCGCACTGCGCACGGCGAGCGTGCGGCGGCCTTGGTTACTGTTGCCATGGTTACGATATTTGTAAAACTAGTCTGGGAAGATCTTGTGCACATCAACGAGGCTCTGTACGTTTTCCATTCGTCCACTCACCACCCATCCACCCACCTACCCATCCAACCATCCGTCCACCCATTCACCCACCTGCCTACCTATCCACTCAACCATCCATCTATCCAT
>NW_024340849.1:1468283-1468984 GCF_902729225.1 Pteropus medius | reverse complement strand
CATCCACCCACCTACCCATCCAACCATCCGTCCACCCATTCACCCACCTGCCTACCTATCCACTCAACCATCCATCTATCCATCCATCTGTCCACCCACTCACCCATCCACGCCCCGCCCCCCATTGTACCACTGCTGCTTTAGAGAGGCGGGTCCACGTGTAGGGTCCACGTGCGGACTCCCAAGTGCAGCCTCTGGGAGCAGAAGGTGACCCCCACGGGCAGCCAGCATGGAGACAGGGCCCTTGCCCTACGACTGTGCAGCACTGGACTCCGCCAATGGCCAGCATGTGCCTCAGAGTGGGTCCTTGAGGTCCCAAGTAAGTGCCGGCCTGGCTGACCCCTGGACGTCAGCCTTGTGTGATGCTGAGCTACGAACACGGGGGCTGGAAATGGCCAGGAGGAATCGCATTCCTGGCTGAGAGCTGGGGCTGTCACCTCCCACCAGCCTCGGGACCCCCTGAAGCGGCCCAGTGCATGCTCGGGAGGACCAAGTTGGCACAGACCCCAGTTCCAGGCATGGCCCAAGGGCTCCTGGGGCAAGAGGCTTCGTCCAGGGCACCTCACTCGGTAGGGGAGCCCTGCCAGGCTCGGGGCAGTCCCGGCAACCCCCCATTCCACCCCCACCCCAGGCTCAGTACCCGCTGTCGTCCCTGGGGACCTCGGACGTGTCCACAGAGGTTCTCGCGTCTTCCCGTGGGA
>NW_024340849.1:1395998-1468272 GCF_902729225.1 Pteropus medius | reverse complement strand
CCAGGCTCAGTACCCGCTGTCGTCCCTGGGGACCTCGGACGTGTCCACAGAGGTTCTCGCGTCTTCCCGTGGGACAGAAATGCCACAAAGAAAAGCTCAAACACGCGCCCGAACCGCCTGGACCCCGCGCGCGCGCAGACTCATGCATATGCCGCAGAAGCGCCTGGGCCCCGCACGCGCGCAGACTGACGCATACCCTGCGCACGCGCCTGAGTGGCGCCTGCGGGGCCGTGAGGTGGGGGATGGGTGCAGGTCGGGTCAGGGGGGACCCGGGCGCAGAGGTCCCGCTGGCTGCGGCAGGCGTGCGTCCCAGACGAGGCTGTGAGCGGCCTCTCGGCCACAGTGGTTTGTAAGAAGGGAGAAGATTCGAAAGCAAAAACGATGCTTTTGTCAGAGGCAGTGGGGGCTGCTGGGGCTCCTGGCCAGCAGCGCACACGGGGCAAAGTTCTGAAATCACCATTGAGAAGCGCGAGAGGCCGAGGCCGACCACTCTGAGGGCGGAGGGGACCGCGGTTGCGACGTTCGCGAAGGACTTCCTGACACATTGCACACGTGGCCCTCCGACCCGTGGAGAGCACATGGCAGCCCGATGTCACACGCAAGGGGGTCGGGGCAGACCGCACCCCAGCACGCAGCGGGTGGAAACGCAGACCTGTTTTCTGGGGCCGCACCGTGTGATTTCCATCACCGGGTCCTGGGGCGTGACCCCCACTCTGCCCTGTGCTCCCAGCCCCGCCCCCCCACCTCCTGCTTGGCACAGAGGCGTTGCTGTGCAGGGAGGGTGCACACGTGTGTGATTATGTGTGCGCAAACACACACGTGTGCACACGTTGGTGTCTATTACTTGCTTAGTGGAAGAATTATTCTTCAATTAATTCATATGATGGGTGCCGCTGCTAGCTTTCCGTGTAACATTTCTAAAGTGCGGGACTTCACGGGTCCGAAGAGACCCTCTTTGTGCCCTGGCCTATGTGGGCGACCACGCGGTCTCCCTGGTCAGCAGGACACCTGCACCGGCCGTGTTGGCCCGCCGGGCCCTGGTTTCGCTCGGCCTGCCAGCTGAGAATGATTTTTCCCTCCTTAGTTACAAAAGAAAATAGTAGTATTTCATGACACATAGAAAGTACATGAAATTAACATTTCTGTGTTTACCAAGTGTTGCTGGAACAGCCACCCCCATTTGCTGACGGGCTCCCCGGGCAGAGCTGAGGGAGCACAACAGAGGCGTAAAACACCTAGTATCTGCCCCTCAGCAGAAAAAGCCTCCTGAGCTCTGTGATCTGTGAGAACAGGAGTGAGTACTCAGCGCGGGCTCAGCAGAATTCGGAACTGAGTCGGTGCCGTATGACTGCAGAAGTCGGTTTCTGTGAGCTGAGAGGAAGTGGCTGTGCTCCCTTCTCTGCTAAAACATAGTATCAAATCGAACCATCCCACTTCTAAAAACATTTACATTATTTTGTAAGTATTCACAGGATACTTTGATTATGAGTTACTGGGGGGCGGGGGAACTAGTCAGAAGCAGTAACTGTTACATTTGCTCCGTTTTGCAAGGCAGGCACAGTCTGGGTTCGCCATGCGAGGCATCGCCCATACAGCGGCCGCTGAGCCTCTTAGGAAAGAGAGGCTTATTTTTAGATCTTTCCTTGGGGACAGTCGCAGATCTGTACTGCAGGACTTTCTGTCCCTGGAAGCCACAAGAACAATGGTGTCAAATGTCTGGGCGGAGATGGGGGCTGTCCACACAATGTCCGCTTTTCAGAGACGGCGTCCGGGCACCGAGAAGGTGCCCACGTGGAGTAGCCCGGTACCAGCCGGGGGCAGCCACTGCCATTTTTTTAAGGATGAAAAATAACTTGAAAACTCTCCCAGGAAGGAATGTTCAGTGAAATACTTACGAAAACCTCAGGCAATAAAACATGACTTTTTCAGATTCAGAAGAGGTGATGTGACAATCAGATACATGGAAATGCAGGAGGCAATCCAAGACGTCATTTATAAAAACGGTCTTGGGCAAACTCTATTGCTGCTTTAGCTATTTGTAGGCATTAAAGCACATACTACCATCTTAAATGTTTTTTCTTTTGGGAAGTTTGTTTATTTTCTTTGTTTGGAAATCATTTCAAGATAATTTACCACGATCATATAATCAGATCCCATTTACTTTATAGGGTATCTGACTGAGAACGCTGAAAATACTCCCTATCTGCGCGTCCAGTGACGGCAGATCCTCTAAAAGACTGATTTATGAAAATTCTAACTTAATCGCAATGAGAACTTATAATTTATTTTTATGTTTTGTTGCACGAACCTTGAATAAACTGATAATTTTATCAAGAAATTATCATTTGTAGTAAGTGAACAGTTCTACGTCATGAAAACAGATTCATACATACATGTATACGGATGTGTGTATATCAAGTTCTCCAAAATTGAAGAAAAATTCACCTCCTTGAATCTAAGTATAACATTTAAAATTTTTATCACTGAGACAATTTGGTATCATTTCCTACAGTCTTGGGTAATGCGCAAAGAGTCCTGGTTACTGAGTATGTAAAGAGCACAGCTGTGTGATGTCACCTGTCAGGAGCTGCACAGGGCAAATGTCACCAGACTGCACCGCTATGACCGCCCGAGGCCAGCACGGTACACAGTTGGGCTGGAGTGGGTTGCAAGGCCCCTTTTAGCCTGAGCATCTGTAAAAGTCCACTACGGTGCGTGAGATGCCGGCGTTGGGAGGTGGTTCCCTGGGGAGGAAGCCTCTGACCCCGCGTGCGTTAATGGGCCGAGTGGTTGGGGGGTGTGGGGCGTGAGGGACATTAGTTTATCTATGCGCTTCTGACATGGAGCCGGAGCGAGCGAGAGGGGTGTAGAATGCGGGCTGACTGTGCGCACCTGTCCACACACCGCTGACGCCTGCCGCTCACGTGCCCGGACGGTCAGGCGGGAGTCTGCGGCGTCAGCTCGCTCAGCTCTCAGCTTCCCAGCCTGTCCCAGTGACGTGGTGGCCTCCGACACAGTGACGTGGAGCCCGCGCCCTGCTCCGTGACGTGTGCCCGTTCTGCGTCTCTGACGCTGCATCTCCGCCCGCGTGACTCTGCAAAGCCTCCCCCTCCGGACGCAAGCACGCTCCCCAGGTGCGGGCAGCCCGGCTGACCCTTAAATCCCGGCCCTTGCCACACCAGGGTGATGGGGGCGGCACGGAGCCCCTGGGGTGCCGCATGGCGGCCAGGAGGACGGCCGGGCATGCAGTATGGCGGGGCTCCGTGTGGCCGGAGAGTGTCGTGGGCTGTGACATGGGGATACTTCTGGAAAGGCAGACTCAGCAAGCCAAGGACCGGCCCTGTGACTGCAGCCAGCTGTCCTTTCTCCTGACACCTGCGGCCTTGCCCCGGCCAGCAGCTCTGTGGCCCTATCCTGGACGTGTGGCCGCCGTGCTGTTGGTCCGAGACCAATGCCCCTTGGATTGTCCTCCATGCCAGCTGCATCGGCCCTCTGCAGCCCTGCCCTGGGCAGTACGGCGTCCACAACGGGCCCGCCGCCTTCTGCCATGGCCTCCCGTCGCCAGGCTCCTCTGCTGGGACACCGGCTAACTGCCCCACGACCCTGGCTTTCATAGGCTGGCCCAGGGGCCACGGTCCCCTGCGGCCTTCTAGATCCTTCTCAGAGCAGGCAATGACCCTGCTCAGAACCCGTCCCGGGAGAGCGCCTCTCGGTGGCCTCCCCACACTCGTCCTGGAGATGGCTGGCCTGAGTCACCGCCCCACTCGACCTCCAGTGCCTCAGCGGAGGGCGGTGGGGACAGAGGCGTCCAGGTGACATCCCAGAGCACCAGGGATGACTGCTGTGTGAACGGTCAGGCCCCAAATCACGCTAAACATAAGTGACAGCAGAAGAAAACCATCTGTTTAGAAAGGCGTCATAATTTTCTTCTTTTTAAGTGAATTTACTTCCAGGAAATGATAATGTCTATAGCCTTAATGACAACCGTTAGGATGGCTGTTGGTTTTTGCTGTCGCTGTATTGCGCATGTCGTGTGCGTCGTGCAATGCGTCAGTATTATCTGTGTGCGAAGTGTATTTTCGTGTGTGTGGAGTGCGTGTGTGTATGTCTGCGTGGTGTGAAAGATACGCTATCGTGTCTTTCATGTGTGTCGTGCACACCGCGATGGTGTGTATGTCGTCTGCGCATCCAGCGTAAGTGTGCTTTCGTCAATGGTGTGCATGTGGTGAAGGTGGTCCGTAGTGCGCAATGCGTGCGCCGGTGTGTCCGCAGGTGTGCGTGGCATGCGTGCGCTGCAGGTGCTGCACGCTATCACGCGTGCTGGTGTTCATGGTATTAAAGTACGTCGCCGCGTGTGTCGCGTTAATATTACACCGCAGGCCGTGTGTGCGTGTGTGCATCTGCGTGCGTGTGTGCTCGTGTGTGTGCATGTGTGTGTGTGTGCGTGTGCGCACGGGGTGGAAGACTGCTGCCCTTTGTGACAAGTGATGTCCAGCTACATTGATAAATGGAAGGTGTGGCCTGCTGTGTTGTGACCGAGGCTTGCTTTCTAAGCAGTCCGCTCCTGCGGCCAGGGCTAATCCGCCTCTGGTCCCCCATTAGGAAAGGAACGTGGCTTTGGGTAGAGAAAACCGATGACAGGCGGTGACAGAGCAAACGGACAGAGGCCACTCGGCCTCGATCCCCACAGAAGTGCCACAGGCCACCAGTGATACAAAGCTGATCGCTGACCTGATCGATGGGTTTCGGCAAACCTGGCTAAAGCGGATCAGGACACTGAGGACGGCGGCCGGGCAGAGATGTCTAGCGACAGGTTCCCTAAGGGAAGACGCCGGCTCCTCCCCAGGAGGCTGGGACCATGGGAAGGAAGGGCGGTCGCAAAGCCCCACGTTATTTGGCCACCTCCATCTGCAGCAAAGCCATGTTCGAAGGTGAAAAATTGCTTTCAAGGATTTAAACTTTTTCTTTCCATTGGAAAAAGGGTCACTTAACATAAAGTGGTTTAAATGATGGTGAGCAGGCAGCACGCAGGGGAAGCGGAGCCCTGCACCCGGCCACGAGGAGGCAGGAGACGGGCTTTGTCCTGGGGGGGAAGTGGCCGTTCTTAGTGCAGGGCCTACGAGCTCATCGGGGCGCCGTCTCCAGCTGCAGGCCCGAGGCCCGGCCCGGCGCTGGCTTGGGACGGCCCTGGACTCCTGCGTTGCGGAGAGCGTTTCCTTAATGTCAGCTGTTCACCGAGGCACGAAATGCTTAATAATCCACGTATTCAGACTGTTGGACCCGATTTCGAGCTGACAGCGGGTGTTAATTGTTGTACGTATGTCTCTGGTGACTGTGTCGCTGTTTTGTTTGGTGGTGATGTGGAAACCTGCAGCCGATCTTGGGCTGAGCGAGGCTCTCTGGGGACTCACAGAGACGAGAACTCCTGCCATGTAAGTGCACTGCCCAGTTTACTTCGAGCACCCCAGGTCACCCCCCCATCCCCCATCACCCGTAACCACACCTGACACACACACTCGGCCCCGTGACGCAGCTCTGCTGCTCCCCGCGTGGGGGCAGCCCAGCTGGAGGGACAGAGGAGGGGACGGGTCCTGGTCCCTCGGGTCCTGCAAGGGGCTTTCAAGGGTCGACCCATCCAACTGCTGCCTCTGAGTCCTCCCTGAACACCGGTGGTCCTCCCTGTACCCTGAGTCCGGGCAGAGCCGTGCGAACCCTCTCAAATGTGCCTTCGGGAAGGCAGGGTGTGTGTGTGTGTGTGTGTGTGTGTGTGACAGACCGCAGGCCCCTGAGACTTTCGGTGGCCATGGAGCCTCCTCCCGCAGTGTCCCCTGAACCCGCGTCCCCTCCCTGAGGGCCTGCCCTTCAGGCTGGTTCCAGGGCAGGGAAGTGTTGACTTAGAGAATTCAAGCGGATAATGGACGCCCAGATGCCACTGGTCACCCAGTGACTGGTGGTTTGTGGAGGCAGAAGAACTCTCTGAGGCGGTGGCCTACGCAGGGCCATCCACTCCTCGGCTGCCCGCCCACCCGACGTGGCTATGGGTCGAGCGAATCCGACACTAAAGAGGCCTCTGGGGGGTGGCATTTGGTGAGCACCCAAATACAAATGACAGAGGTGATAGTGAAACTCGGCAAACAGCCTTGCCCTGGGAAGCTCGGCATAACACAAAGTACAGCCGCCACTGACAGGCGTCTGCCCACGAGAACTGGACACTCGCGCCCCCAAAACCCAGACACGAGGCCCCCAGCAACAAGATCCACCCGCACGTGCACCAAGCGAGGGCTGTCCACGGAAGGGAAGGGACGCAGGCCGTGACGTGGGCGAGCCTCGGAAACTGCGCCGAGTGACAGACGCTAGTCACAGAGGCCGCCTGTGCAGTGTCGAGGCACAAACCCACCCTCAGGAAGTCGCCAGGGGCCAGAGGTCGGTGGGACAGTCCAGGGTACAGGTTTCTCATGGGCGGGATGCGAGCGTTCTAAAGTTAGACTGTGGATAACTCTGCGAATATGCTAAGACCATGAACATGCACACTGAAAATGGGTGACCTTTATGGGACATAAATTATACCTCAATAAAGCTGTAAAAAAATAAAAGCGATTAAGGACATTTTCATTTTACCGTTTTGTTGTTTCACTATAACTTTCAACAAAACAAAAGAAATCGGGAGAGGAAGGGATATGCTCAATGAGTTTTTACAGCAATTGAGAAAAGCAAAGATACATTTAGTATTTAATTCCAAATGCCAGTGAGTAACTGATGAGTATGCATCTGTCAGAACATGTCAACGATAATGCACGTATTATGCAATAAAAGAGTTGGATCTATTAATCTTCAGAGGAAAATTCTGTGCAAAAATTACAAGATGTCATTGTACGACTGAAAATTAACTGAAAAGCTAGGAAGGAGGGAAGTGAAAATGTTTTGTTACGAGACTATCGTGTTAGGCCTCTTACTGGTATTGGATTTTATTCCCCCAAATCACTGCGCTGTAAGTGTTATAATCTCTATTTTGCGGGTTCGAGGAAGTCAAAACAGTGAACAGGAACCGCTCGTGATTAGGCAGCGGGGCCGGGATCTGAGCGTGGGTGGGGAGTCACCTCCCCGGGGGCAGCGTGTGCTCCGCGGAGACCAGCCTGGGGCACAGAAACGGCGCCATAAGCATCTGTGGGACGGGTCGCCCTTATTTTATACGAATAAAACAACATTTGCGCGATTCCTGGCGGAGAGGGAGTCTGCATGGCCTCCGTCCCAACCCCGGCGCGGAATAGGCGGGTTTGGTTTCCCGTCTTTTTTAAAGTTCGGCAACTTTAGAGTGAAAAGCTGGTCGGGTGGCTCACAGGGGACCCGGACGTGAGCCTGAGTGGCTTGAACAGAGGGCCTCGGGGGATGTGGGTGCTCGGAGCTGTTTGCGGCAGGAATGGGATAGGGTTAGCAGCCCATGGAGCCTTCGCCGCCGCTATTGTTGGCTGTATGTGGATGGATTAGCAGCAGTCGTCACTCGGGTCCGAATGACTGTCTTCACCTCCCCAAACGAAGCCGCTTCTGTAGCTATGGAAACAAGGGCGGCTTCGATTTCTGCCAGGTGCCGAGTTCGCAGGGCCGATGTTCCCGGGAGAGCAGCGGCGACAGCTGCTTTTCCTTGTGCTGCCCGATCCGCATCCTGCTGCTCTCGCGACTCCCAGGAAACCGTGCCTCGACGTCCCCGCCGTCCGGGGGCACCTGCGGGCCTGGGGTCCTGACCGGGAGGCCTGTCTGGCCAAGAGAACACTCCTGGCTCCAGTACTGCGCGGAAGAGAGCAGCAGTTGCAAAAACAAAGCCACGCAGAACGCGATCTGAAAACCGCAGGGCCGCCTCATAGTTTGGAAGATGCACAGCGGCCCCGCAACACGAAGACGCGTTCCCGCCGCGCCGCGCCGCACGCGTGGACCGCGCGCCCCGCGCCGCGTCTGCGCCGTGCGCGCTGCGGCCGCGGTGTCCTGCCGCGGTGCTGGCTCCCCGTTCCTGGAGGTCGTTCTTGGGTGACTGGAACCCAGCCCCGTGGGTGCCACTGAATAAAAGGTTCTGTTCGAATGGCTTAGAAATACCGGCCTCTGCGCGACGTGCGACAGTTCTGGACAGCGTTCCCGCCCCGAAGGGACGTCCCTGTGTGGGTCAACGTGAAGTGGCCACCACGGGAAGGCCGCGCCCTCCCAGGGAGTGGGGACAAGGCTCCCGGGGTCTCGCACCCGCGGAAGGGAGATGCGGGCAGGAGGTCGCCGCGGCCATCGTGGCGCGCGCGTTAACGCCGCGGATGCGTGGACCGGACCCGGCGAGGCCGCAGCCTGGGCGCGGAGGGGGCCGGGCCTCAAGCTGGGACACGCCGCGGGCCACCGGCCACGCCCATCGCAGCTGCTATTTGCGCGGCTGTGAGGCCTGTGTTCTCTCTTTGTCCTAGAAGCCCTTCAGTTATCCTATTGTGGCTCTGCTGGCCTCAAGTGACCCTGCGCCGCACACCTCATTCCGAGGGCCAGGACCAGTGGGGGTGAGCGCGCGGGGCAGGCGACAGTGCCCTCGCGTCGCCGCTGCCCAGATCCGCCCTGCGGACAGCCAGGTCGCAGCGTGCTGCCGAGGCCTCGCCCGGGAACGCGCTCCCGCGGACCGCAGCGTCATCCCGGGCTGTGGCCGGGGGCGACGGGATGTGCTCCGCTGACCCGGGACACAGGGACAGCAAGCCCCGGGCCACCGGCCTCCCGGCTCTGCCCGGCCTGCTCCACCCACACACGTGCAAGGCGCCCCACCTGGCCTCCGCCCCTTGTGGGACCGCTTCTCTCTGTCGGCCACTTCCTGTCGCCAGACCCGTCTGCTCATCCGCTGTAAAGGGTTTGACGGCACAGGTGACTGACAACCGTTGGTCTGTGCGCATCCTATTCATCAGTCTACAGGGTGCCCAGACGGCTCCCCCAGCTCCGCGTGGCGGTCGGGTCTGGCCCGGCCCACAGCTGACATCGTCCCCAGACAGAACCGACACATTGTGCAATTGGGAAGGGTCACAGAAGGCACAGCACGGACTGACCGCTGGTGGCACAAGTCCGAATTAGCGGGATAGCTGTACTGTGTGCTGGACTGAGAGCTTGATGACGGTGGGGACTGTCCCCCGAGCTCCCAGAGCGATGCTGGGCGTGTCACTGCCCCCCCAGGAATGTCCTCTGTCCTGTGCAGTGGGCCCGTTGCAGTGGGGCGGGTGCTCTCCCAGCCCGATGACTTGCTGCTCCCTGAACCTACTGGTGACACAGCAGTGGGATGAGCCGCCCTGACCGCAGGACCGGTGAAGCTGGCCTGAGCGCCCTTTGGAGCTGTCATTCCGTCTGTGTGTTCTGAGTCCCCATCGCTCCTCTTGGACAATGGGCAGCTCCCCTCCCCACCCCCGTGTGCTCGCCAGGAGGCCAGGACATGAAAGGGTGCTCCCGCCCCCGGGGACTCTGGGCCTCCTGGGCAGGGTGAAGACGTTTCAGCTGACCGGGTCTCGTTTCCATGCGGGCAGCGGAGAGCTCCAGATTGAAGGCAAGGTCCAGCTCTAAGCTGCTACGGGGTGACACATGCACAGCTGTCCTTTGCTGTGGACTTGGGGCCTTCGTCCCCCCTGCCAGGGCTGTCCTGTCAGCTCCGGTGTGTGAGCTGTGGGTCACAGGTCACGCTGGAAGGAGCCACAGTCTTTCCGGAAAGAGCAGTGCTGCCCCCTCGTGGACACGTCTCTCCTTTGTCCCCACAACTTCAGGGGACCTTGGGCTTCCCTCGCCTCAGCGGAACTACCTGCTTTGTTTGAGCCCCATGACTAGGGAACTCGGAGGGAGGGGACGGGGCAATGACACCTCCCTTCTTGCCTGGTTTTCAAATGACACAGACCGCGTGTGCCGTGCGTGGGTGTGGGGTTCCGGAAGAGCCGCGGGACAAGGCTACTGCGGACCAGCCTGGTTCCCCAAAGCGCGGATGGCGCCCGCTTCTCCCTCCCGGCCACCTGCCCTGAAACTCTTCTCTCCGTCTTCGGGGGCTGGGCAAAGCCGTCTCGGGGGGTCACTGTCAGAAGCCCGGTCACAGCAAGGGGCTCGAGCGTGCGCTCTAGGGTTACCTGCCACCTGCTGAGCGATAACACAGCCCTCTGAGGGAGTGTCCCGTGAAACAGAAGAGCAAACCAGTTTCAGAAGCGTCGCTGCGTTAAGGGCTGGCTCTGCCTGCAGAGGGACGTGGAGGAAGCGAGCGTGTGGCCTGTTGTGCAACGTGTGGTTTCGAGCACGCGGGGTGTGAGCCAGCAGCTCCTGGCGCCTGTGCCGGCCATCGCCAGCCCCGGGCTGCGAGCTTCTCCAAGTCCCCGCTCGGGGCTCTCGCCGGCCTGAGACAGCACCATCCGCCCGACTTTCCCAGACACCTGGAGTCCCTGTGACCTCAGAAAGGAGGTGGGTAACAGGCGACGGCCCTTGTGTGCCCCTCACAGCCCCGGTTCTTCTGACACATGGACAAAGTGATTGCCAGGAGCTGGAGGATGATTGTGAAATGCTTGCCGATGACTCACGGTCCAGAGCACAGGGAGAAGCCGTGGCCTCCTGTCACGCTCAGGGAGCTTCTGTTTGGTCCAGAGAATTTTTTGTGAGGTGCAGGGAGCTGACTGCACCCGGAGTGACGTTCCTAGAGCGCTTCGGAATCCCCAAGACGAGACCGCGAGGTTGACGGCCGTGGTCATTCTAGCTTCTCGTACGCCGTCACCCTGCGCCTG
Source organism: Pteropus medius (assembly GCF_902729225.1). Taxonomy (NCBI): domain Eukaryota; kingdom Metazoa; phylum Chordata; class Mammalia; order Chiroptera; family Pteropodidae; genus Pteropus; species Pteropus medius. The sequence continues at coordinate 1,457,524 of NW_024340849.1, read as the reverse complement.
CAGACCGGGGTCCAGGGCAGCAGTAGGAGCGAGGGACGTTCAGGTCCTGCCGGCCGCTCTGTGGGGCCTCGCCGTCAGCATTACAAGGTGGCCGGGCACAGTGACGGGGACCCCGCAGGCCACCTTCCTCAGGGGCAGTGAAGTGAGGACCTCCTCCCGTGGCCAGTCTCCCGTTTCCCCTCTGTTGTGACTCAACCTGAAGCCGGTGTCAGCTGGGCACGGCCCGGAGGTGGCGGCGGGCGGGAGTGCACCCTAATCCCCACAGCGAGGAGGGCCCGGTGGGTGCCGCACACTCGTCCCACAGTGCGAGTGGTGCCCGTGCTGTGGGCACTTGGGAGCCATGGTGTGCGGAGTGGGCAAAGTTTGCTGCCCAGGAGAAGACAGAGCCGAGTTTGGGACGTGACTGAAACATCTGCGCTTCCGCTGGCTTTCACATTGGGCTCCAGATTATAATTCTCCAAACCGAGTATCTATCTGAGGTTAAAGTGGGCCGCCGGAGGGCTTGTGGCATTTTCATAACTTAAGGAAAAGGCTCGTTATTGACCTTTCTCATTCTATATCATATAAATGTCATATATACGCATACGGACGTGGTGTGTGTGCATCTAATAGCGACGGAATCACTCGCATTGTTACGAATAACCCTAAAAGCAGTGACCCAGGGGAATAATAGGAACGGTGATGTCTGCTTTAAAAAGAAGTATGTTTACCCACAATAGTAAAACTCACTCTCCTCCGTGTATGAAACCTCAGCTGTCATTTCCGTGGGCGTTTACACACGCGTGGTTGGACTACGTGGGTGAGGAGCTAACGTAAAACACCTCCCTGCGGGGGACAGACAGGCGTACTGCGGACGCCGACACCACGGTGCCTGCCCGTGTTCCCACGGGCTCGGCCTCGCCAGCAGGAGGCCACCGCCTACGGCTCCCTCTCCTTCCCGTGCCCCCGAGGAGCCGGCCCCCCTCCGAGAAGACGCCCTGAAAACAGGTGTGAGCCGTGAAGGAGCAGGGCCGTGTTGGGTCCCTTGTGCACTCCCGGCCTGACGGTCACTCAGTCAGGGTCGAGGTCCCCGCCCCCCGGGCGTTCGGGGCACGCTGAGCTGATTTTCACGGAGGCTTCAGATGGAAAGCGTGGGCGGCGGGCTTGGTGGCGACGTGTGTGGGCTCAGGAGGGTGGGAGGCAGAGAAGAGCAAGTGAATCAGGGACATAAATTGGGGGGCGGGGTTTGTCCCGCCTAACGAGAGATACATAAAGAAGCTGTTTTCCTGAATAAGTGCAGACCAGGCCGGGGACACGATGGGGCCACAGCCTGCGGGCCGGGCTGGCCCCGCACGGGCTCCGTGCTGCCTGTCGCCCTCACCACTCCACACGCCAGTGGAGCCACCGAGGCTCGGACAGATGCACTTGGAGTCTCTGCTTAGCCCTGGGCTCTCCGGCAAGTCACCGTCACACGGCCGAGGTGCGTTAATGTAGAAGCCACAGGAGAACCTGTTTGTTCACTCCCGGGGAGCAGAGACGAAGGTGGGTGACAACACGTAAAGGCCGCGTGTGTCACGTCACGAGGGCACCACCAAAAAGCAGTTTCGTAGAAAACGGGTATCTCCTCGCACCTCCCGAGTCGGTCTTTGTAGTTAGAATACGCCCGGTGTCTGGGCTTGGGGTTGGTTTCACTTCCTCATCGGCGAGTTTTTTCTGGGCGCTGTTAGGCTTTCTACCACCCACACACAAATAAGCGAATAGATGGTCAGAGAAATTTTGCATAATATGGAAAAATCTGGGAACTCTCTGACGTCTGTGTGTACAAAAAGACATGCAAAATGAAGCTAAAACAGGCAAAAGCAAGACGGGGAGAGACCCCCTTCCCCAGCCACCGGGGCTCCCCGTCCTCGCTTTATAGAGCTTGCACTTCGTAAAGAGCAGATCCATAGGTTACTCGTGTAATTAGAAAATTAAAGCCTTCCCCACCGAGGACGTATCTGCACACAATTATCATACGAAATAACGTCCGGGACTCGCCTGTCACGTACCAAACACGTCGTTGTCCTCCGAGGCGTCCTGGGGCGGTCCGCGCCGGTCCCTCCTCTTCTCCGGCGCCCCCCTGGCAGCGCCACCATCCTGGAGAAGCAAAACAAAACAAAATCCCTTCTTAAGACGCTCGCACATCCGGCAGCGCAGGTCACACGCACGACCGTCCTCACGGGCCGAACTCGCGCCTCGCTCGGGGCGGGCTCTGCGGAGCGGGCTCCGAATCCCGGCCCGTGTCCTCGGCCCCAGCGCACGCGCGCTCCTGCCCCAGCGGATACGAAAGAAATGGCCCACCGACCCGGTCCGAGAAATTAGCCACCCCGCGCCCTATTTCCTAGCGACAAAGTCGGAGCAGATGATTCCCGGTGCCGCTGGGGCGTGGGGAGGGTCGCTCCCGGGAGCTGGCTCCACGCCCTTCCAGAGGACAAACAACAGCAGGGACCGTGGTGTCCCCCATGCCCTCCTCCTGACCCCGGGGCCAGGCAGAGGTCGGAGCCTCTGGGGACGCGGACCCACCCGGCCCCAGTCTCCTTCCCGTCCCCCCGGCAGAGCTGACACTGTCAGGAACACCAGTCTTTCTGTCCACAAACGTCACAGTGCCTGGCACCCGGACGGTGCCGTCGAGAAAACTCTATTTATGCCGTGTAAGAACAGTTCAAAATCGACAATTTCCGTTTCGGCAGAGGAGCCGCAGGTGGCTTAGGACGTGTTCTTTGGTCCATTGAACTCGAGAACAGAGTAAAACGCGAACAGAAAGAATTTCCCGACGGAGCCTTTTGTCAGCTACAAATCCACGTCGCGTGTGTTCGCCGAACATCTGGCTTCCACACTGGTGTCAGTCGTCACTAACTGCAGAGCGATAGCGTTGTTTGAGAAGTAATTAGTCGATGCAGCTCCGCTACCGTCTTTACTCCTGGGGATGGTTTTTCACGCTCTAGCGTCTGGGATCGGGTCGCCCCTCCCGACTGGCAGAGCCTCGGATCGGAACCGGCCGCGCATTTTCCTTCCTCGTGGTAGGTAACGAAGCGCCGAGCCCCGGAGGCGATGGCATCTCCGGCTCAGGGTAAAAGGCTGATGTTTGAAGCAAATCCCCTTACTTTCGACGAGTGGAGGGTGGTGACACGGTGACCCAGCTCCCGGCTCCCCCGCTCAGGCTGGAGGGCGCAGAGGCGTCCGGGGTCCCACAGCCCTGCCCCTCGCAGACTTCCGACCCGCAGCGACATGGCCCCGCTGCTCACTCCTGACCTGCAGCGGCCACGGTGGGACCCAGAGCAGAGGGGACAGCCAGGACCTCAACATCACCCCGCCGCCCCGAGCTTGTCCGCTTCTCGGCCTCGGCCATCCAGCCGGTGACCCGCACAGCACGTGGCACGGGCCGGGACGGTCGTGTTGCTCTGGGAATCTACGGACTAATTTCTGTCCTGATCGAAAGCTCGCTTCTGAGGCCTGACACCGCTGGTGCCCACGGGCGGGAAGGTGTCCTTACGGACGGCACGCGCTCAGTGAGCAACGGGCCACAAACGGAACGACCAGGAGCATGACGCCGTGTGTCCAATGCAGTGGACGCCCCATGATCAAGAAACACGAGCTTCCTGTAAGTACCAGAATGCAGCAAAGCACCGCTAGACAGAAGAGGGCCGGTCCCCAAGACCCAGGAGCCCCCAGAGTGTCCCTGTCCCAATGCGACCCGGGTCCCAAACTCTGTCTGTGACTGTGAGGGTCTAAAGGCATCGCAAGCACCTGCGGCTTCTTCAGAAGAGTCGCGCGGCCTCTCGTCCGCCAGCTGCGGCCCGGGAGCCCGCGTGGGAACCCGTGCGCTTTCCCACGGTCGTTTTAGGGGAAATACGATAAGACAAAAGTCTCGTAATTACAAATGTAGATTTAAAAACATTTCCTACCATGATGCAGCCCACTGATCAGCAGCATCGCCCGACATTCTCTATAAATCCGGCGACTTCCGCCCTCCCCCCCCAGCACTTTACCGTTTTACTCAGGTTTTCGTTTGTGGATAATGAAAACGCCTTTTTGCTGGCGTGTTCTCTGCTTGGTGGAGGAGACTTAATGGGTGAGCACGTCCACGCGGACCCCGAGGAGTGTCTGCTGTCCCCTCCTGTCATCGCCCAGAGTGCAGTGACGCCCATCTCACTCGGTCCCAGGGTCCCCCGGGGCTGGGGGCCCATCCTCTGCCGCAGGGTCTCTGGCGCTCGCCGGGCAGACAGCGTTCGCTCATCTTCACCGGTCCAGGTGGTCGACCCGAACGGGAGGCCACGGGCAGGACTCTGTCCGTCTTCAGTGTTAGAAAGGTTTAAAATTCTCTTTAAATACGAGTGGCTATTTCTTGCATTTCCTAAAGAAATCGCCTTTCGGATGTCTCTTTGTGACACGACTGGATTATAAACGTTATTTATGGGATGAGGAGGTGCTGGCCGTGTGCCCGGGACTGCTCGGCGAGGTCGGCAGAGCCAGTGGGGCGTCCACCCTTGGTAAGGACTTGCTCCTCCCAGATTCAAACGAGATCCAGTGAGGTCAAACCCAAGACCCCCACCGGGACTTAGTGAAGCTTCGTGACAGTGGAGTTAAAACAGTCCTATTGTCCGTGGGGCGTGAGGTGTCACACACGAGAAGGTCCTGGGAGGCAGGGGTCAATGTCATTGTGCTTTGGCAACGTCACCTGTCTGTGGGGTCAAATCTCAGCCCTTCCGTTATGTGTGTATGTGTGTGTGGCCATGTGTGTGGCCAATGCGTCGTGGCTGCTGCGTGTGCGTGTGTGCATGTGTGTGTATGTGTGTGTGTTGTAATAAAATTGCTCTTATAACTTTGATCTTATTACTCAGCATTTTTGGTTTGTTTCTTACAAACAAGGATCGTTCTTCTTCTCGCTTTAGGCTGGGTTCGGATAAGTAATGAAAGATACTAGCAAAACACCGAAAGCTTTTCGGATCAAAGTAAAGAATATGAAGAGACATGAAAACCAGGATTATGTAAACTGTCTCGTTTCAAAGGCATGTCTGTTTTCCAGAGGAATCGGAGCTGGGTGGGGACATTCCTGTGAGGGCAGGCTTAGCCTGTCCAGGCCAGGGCTTCTCCACTCGAGGGGTCACCCCGCCACCCCTGGTGAGGGCCACTGGCCTAGACAAGGAGAACATTGAGAAAAGGAGTGGAAGCCACGAGTCCATTTACTAGCGTCCTTGCTAGTAATGCATTTTCCCCTAAAGATACATTTTAACTCATTGAAACTCTGCTTTTAAAAGAACAATCTGAGAGCGGATACAATATGACAAGAACTAGAGACTGAAAGTGAGAATCAGATTTAATTTGGCCATTAAAACAAGTGCCACCTACACGATGCTTTCTTAGATTGACACCTTATATTTGTGCTTAAAGCACCACCAACAAAATAATGGGGAGACTGGACATCATCGAAATTAAAACATTCTATGCTGCAGTTGATACCATGTAGAACAAGAAACAACAACTCAGAGAATGGGAGAAATGTTTGTAAATCATATCCGTGATAAAGGTCTAGTGTCTAAAATATGTAAAGAGCTCTTACAACTCAACAACAAAATGACACGTCATCCAATTAAAACCATGGGCAAAGGATGTGAAAAGACATCTCTCCAAAGAAGACACAGGAATGGCCAGTAAGCGCCTGGAAGATGCTTGACATCATTATCCGTTAAGGAAACGCACAACAGAACCACAACGAGACACCACTTCACACCCGCCAGGATGGACATGATCAAAAAGGCTGTCGGTGAGGAATGAACAAGTCGAAACACACGTCGCTAGCAAAATGGGGCACCGCTGCGGAAAAGAGTTTGGCGGTTTCTCAAAAAATGGACCACAGAGGTGCCAGGTGACCCATCCAATCCGCTCCCAGGCGTGTGCCCAGGAGAAACAGAAACACATACACACGAAACCGCGCACGTGAATGTCCGGAGCATCCACCGCAGCGGGAACAGGTGGAAACCACCCAAATGTCCACCAGGTAACGAAAGGAAAGATAAGATGTGGGCTCTGCCTGCACCCCATTCAGCAACGAGAAGGAACAGAGTGCTGTCGCACGCGGCCACGGGGATGGACGCCGAGGACCTGCACGCGAGAAGCCAGACCCGTGGGAACCGCGTGCCGGGTCGTTCCAGATACACAAGACGACCAGGAGCGGCAAATCCAAGGCTGGAAACAGCGTCACTGGTGGCCTAGGGCTGGGGGGTGAGTGGCCACGGCCAGGGGGGACGGGGCTTTCTTTTAGGGGTGACAAAAACCTTATAGAAACAGACTGTGGTGATGGCTGCACAATCAAAGATGCGAAAACATATTGATTTGCACACTTTAAATGAATAAATTTTATGCTACGTGAATTAAATTTCACTAAAGCTATTAAAAGGATAAACAATACACACCCAATGCCAGGACTCCGTGGAACTCGGGGTGCAGAGCAGGGAAGAAACGGGGTGAGGATGGGGCGCTGCTGCTCACGCCAGCTGGCCGGGCCATGCGGGACCTGCGTCCGGCTCAGGGCCAAGGTCCAGGGTGGTTTTTAAAATGTGGGGAAGTAAACCCTTGGAAGGCTTTGCTGTTCCCTCTAATCGCTAGGCTGGTTAACTCTGCCTCCGGCTAGAGTGAGTCACTCGAGCGGACTTGTACATAAAGGCACCCGAGTGATTCCCGCGGAGCACTGAGCCCTCCACCCTCCACCCCCACGGGGAAAAGTGCAACGAGGTCACGAATCTCGGCGAGGCAAGACTTTGACCCCGTGATGCCCCGTCGAGACCCGTCTGTTTCTATGGTATCAGCGGAAAACACAGGAAGCATTTTTGATAACAACGATATGGAAAAATCCAGGGTTTTTTCTAAGTTAAGAAACCAAGAGAACTGAAAACACGTCTGCATGGAAACTTGTCCACGAGTTTTTATTTATAGCCGCATAATTCATAGGAGCTGAAAGGTAGAAATGGCTCAGCCGTCCGTCAACAGGCGAATAAATATACAAAATGTGGTCTGTCCACACTAAGGAAGAGTATTTGGCATAAAAAAAAGAATGAAGGAGCGACACGTGCTTCACACAGATGGACACAGGAGACACTGTGCTCCACGGAAGAAGCCGGACACAAGTGTCCACGTGTTACAAGGTCACAGGAAATGTCCGAAACGAGGTACCTGGTGGCAGACAGCAGGTTAGTGGCTGCTGAGGGTCAGGGACACGGAGGCTGGGGGTGATGGCTGAAGGGGACGTGTTTTTCAGGTGATAACAACACCCTAAAATTGACAGGTGGACAGCCCCACAGGTCTGTGAGCACACTGAAGACCACGGACCTGCTCACTGCACATGGGTGAAATGTATGCTTTGCGACGACATCTCGATAGTGATGCTTAAAAAAACCGTAGACGCTCGGCTGGCGGGAAGTTATAAACAAACGTCACAGCGTTATTAAGAATTTGGAACCGCGTGCTCCAGGCACCTCAGGAAGCCATTAGCTTCGCTTCGGAAACGGCCCTTGTAGAGCCTCGTGTCGAACCCGCAGGCCTCGCCGGGATGGTCCTGGGGCGTCACTCAGATGGCGGGGTCCTTCCGATGCTGAACGCAAGGAAGAGGGATCAGGGTGCGATTTAAACCCTGATTTTAGAAGTCACAGCAAAAAAAGCATGAACTAGGGTCAGAGTCAAACTGTTTACCACGGCCTGTTGTGTAACTGGACATAGAGACTTCTGTTTCAGGAACACAAATATCTTGCTATTTACTCCTGGAAGCCACTGGTCGATCAGCGGTTAAGGGGGGAAGCCCAGGATGGTCACACGAGGAAGGTAAAGCGGGGGAGCGGGGGGCACGGAGGAGGGGCTCACCCAACAACACGCCCGCCGAAGTCATCGAGGGCGCCGCCGCCGGGTTCAAAAGGCACCCGCATTACTGAAGGCAGAAGGCCACGGGGCTCTCTGGTCCTAACTGGAGGCTGAGCACTTGCCTGTCGCTCTGCGTAAGGAAAGCTCCCGACACGCGCCACCCCATGCCTGTGTGCGTTTACCAAGTTGCCCCCCAGGATGCAGATGTGACAGAAAGGACATCGGCTCTGGTATTTGAAGACATATCTTTGCCCAAAGACAGATTTGCTGACACATCAGGGTAAAGCCATTTTCCTGAACACACGCCCCAGCTCTGCCAAGGCTCTTCGCCCCCACGGGTCCCTCCTTGACCGTGGCGCGGGCACGGTGACACAGCCCGCCTCAGGGGTGATGCTGAGTCTGCGCGGGAGGCTGGTAACAGGCTCGGCCCTCAGCTGGCAGAGTCTGGGCTACACACCCTCACCTCTATCTTCCCATTATTCATCTTCTGACTATTTTCCATACTTTAGAAAAAGTGAAAATGAGATCTTAAGTAAAAGCGGGTTTGAAGGTGCATCCGAGGCAGTGAGGTTCAGAAACAGAGAGGTTTCACATAGGTCCCTAACTGCACCGGCTGCCAGTGTCCTGGCTCAAAGGAAGGAGCTCGGCTGGCACCCGGCACCGGCCTCGCCTGAGCAGGTGTCCTGCTCCAGCACGGACCTGCCCCGGCCCGCCGTGCGAGCAGGAGAGACAGATCAGGATCACGCCTGCTTCCTCCCGGTCAATGCGGGCATGAGTCACCTGAACCTTAGCAGGAAACCAAATGCGTTTCGGGAATGTCAGACCTACAAGTGCCGGTCCCGCCCTTCGCCAGGGGCCTGAACCTGACAGTCTCTGCCAACGCACGTTCAGGAGAAACGTCGCTTTTCAGGCCACGGCCTCCTCTTCTTCCATAACTGACCACAACGTCAAGTCGGATCACAGTTACGAGAAGACAGAAGTTTCCAAAGTCATCTAGGTTTTTGTCATGGAGCACGTGGCTCAGTCTGACAGGTCACGGGACAACTCACGTGTCCAGGGGAGATGCAGTTCAGAGGATTCTCCGTGTCTTTCATGAAACACTTATTTTAAGCACTAAAGGAGCCGAGGCTTAAAACTCACACCCTTTAGAGCATTCTTATAGGCTCAAGAATAAAAACAATAATCAAAGATGGATTTTTTTTGTTTTCTTTTAAAAAAAAACCTAAAAAGCAGGTCTTTTCCAAGTTTACATTTCGATTATTTTACGTCAAAAGCATAAAATATGTTTCATTAATCACGGCAGCCCTTTTACCAATTCAAAGAAAAACAAAACAAATCTAAGGCACACGATTTCGGATGCGAAGCTACCCCAAAACCGCCGCCATTGCGGACGGAAGCCGGGACGTCTCACCTGTCATCGCGAAGCAGAAATGACATCGCCAACCACAAAACTCGGTCGCTCGTGAAAAACGGCCGCAGATGCCGTGAGCGCGCAGAGGCGTCACGGGGTGCCTCGGCCCTGCTTCCCGGGGCCCCGCTTTCCAGAGAAAACGACACCTGTACGTACACCTCCACTTTTTCTAGCATTTTCCTTCCCTGGGCTGAGTCTGGGGCGGGGGACCCATTCCAGGGGCTGCCACGCACGCACGCCGGGCTCCACGGGGCGCCCGGAGGGTTTGAGGGCGCCCTAGCTAGTGGGCTCGCTAGCACCCTCATCTAGCAGGGGTTCCCGCCAGGGCCGCGGGCGCCAGCCCCCATCACGGGGAGGAGGTGAGGGCACAGGAAAGCGCGGAGGCCGCTAACCTGTTGGGCTCGCACCCCATCTGAGCGGCAGCCCGGCCTCTTGAGATGGCTGCGGAACGGGGGGCTGAGGTCCGGGCGCGGGCGTGGAGACGGCTGGGGACAAACACGCAGAACGAGGGAAGCGGGGTGCGGCGTGTGTGGAGGGGAGACAGCGCGGAGGAGGCCGTGTTCCCTAAGGAGACCCCGCGAAGCCGGGAGGGGGAGCTGGGGTGGGGGCGCCAGCAGGACCCCTCTGCTCCTGGAGGCCTCACTGGCGCCACGTCCCAGCAAGGCCCTGGAGGTCCCCAGCCTGGAGCCTGGGGGCCCATCTCCACCTCAGCCTGAGCCCCAACAACCTGAGGCCTCGGCTTGGCTGTCCGCGAACATCAGGGACAGAGCAGTGAGTCGGGACCCGCTGTGCTCGCGGGCGGCAGGGTCCACGTGGCTGTCGCTAAGGTCGGGGAGCTGAGCCTGCGCCCAGGGCAGGTGGAGGGCGGAGGCGGCCGCGGGCCCAGCTCACACGCTGGTGCTGGGGTGCGCCCGCCCGCTGGCTTCGCGTGGCCTGGGGGTCCACTTCCTCATCGCCCCGCGCCACTTTTATGAAGGGGTGTTGAGGGGTGGCTTTGCTTGCTAATTACACCCTGTGTCTTTAATAATTACGGGGTTTGCTGCCGCCCAGACGTACAAAGGTGTGAGTGTTCTCGGCTTATCAGGTGAAACAAAATACCCAGCACACTCCCGGCCGGGCGGAGTCCGCCTCGCCGTGCTTTGCACGCCCGGCCGGCCGGGGTGAGTTTCCCTCGGAGCTCGTTCCCGCAGCAGAGGCCTCGCTGACCGCACATTCGAGACTCCGCTGTGACGCGTGAGCTTAACAAGACAGCGCTCGCGTGGGCAGCGGGTCCGCATCCCGCCCACAATGTCCAGCGGCACCTGGCGGGCGCCCAGAGGACGCCCAGGGCTGGGGTGGCGTGAGGGCCACCGGCGGGGCGGCTCGGCGGGGAGGGGGCTGAGGAGCAGGGTCCTCGGGGAACAGGAGGTGACGCAGAGACTCGGAATCGGGAAGAGGGAGCCGAGGCCGTGAAACAGGGCGGGAGGCGGCAGACGCCACCCCGGGCAGGCAGAGAGGACATCCCGGCCCGCCGGGGGCCGCGCGCCCTTCGCTGGCGCCTTCCCGGTTTGTCTGTTTCCCAAACATTCCCCGGCAGCGGCGGCGGTGGCGATGGCCGCCCCTGGGGACGCGCGCGGGGCGGCGGGGGCCGCGATCCAGGCGGAGGGCGGCGGCCTGGGCGCCTCAGGGGACGGGGCAGCGGGGGACGGTCTGAGCAGGGAGCCGCTGCACGTGGGGGCCTGTGCTGGACGCCACGCGGCGCGCCGGCCGGGTCGCCCCGGGCGCCTCACCTTGCTGCCCTTCTCGCCGCCGGGCTCGCGCTTGGCCGCGTGGTTCCCCATCCTCCGCCGCCGTGGACGCTGGAACGAAAGGAGAAGGCGTCACTCACGCTGGGGCGCTCGGGGTGCTCCGCACTGGTCCCCAGCCGGGGCCGCCCGCCGCCCTGCGAGATGCGCCGCGCCCGCCTCGAGGGGAGGAAACGGAACCCCGAACTCTAGAGGCGCCTGCACGTCTCCTAGCGGGTCCACGCCAAGGGCTAGAAGATTCGGCTGCGGACCGAGTCCGGTTCAGCACACAGGCGCCTGCAAACCCGCCCGCAAACCCGCAGCAAACCCGCAGCAAACCCCGCCGGCCCCTCCAACCCCTGGGCTCCTGCACAACGCGCACCCCTGGAGGGCGCTGGGTTCGTGACCACGGGCGATGTCATGAGAGGGGACGAGACGCAGGAGAAGGCGACGCCCCAGACAGAAGCCCGCGAGCTGGTGCGGCTCAGAAACCCTGCGGGGACCGAGGGCGCGTGGTGGAGGGGTCCCCCCCATCTGCCCGGGACCTGCGGGGCTCCAGGGAAGACGAAGCCCTCGGGACACATCCGGCCTTCAGGGGCGCTTCTGACCCAAACCTCAGCAGCGAATTCATGACCCCCCCCCAAAAGGCATAACAGTGCAGGATTTAGCGGAACCTTACATTCCAGCTAGCATGGCTCACGACCCCCGCCCCGCCCCACACACACACTGCGGGGCACCATGAACCATCAAGGCCTCAGGTGACCAGGCTTTAAGGACAGACACAAACTGTGATTTTCCACAATCTGTTCTTTTCAAAGAACATGTGAGTCCCAACTTCCTGCTGAAGACGGAACAGCTTTCCTTGAAAGGTCATAAATGGATCGCCTTCTAAAAATGGGAAGAGGGGATTTCTAAGACATTCCATGTGCCTGAGCGGAGGGCAAGCTGCGTTCCTTAGCGGATCTCTTCAGAAAACAGGGACGTGCCAGGAGTCTGGGTCTCCCTGGAGACCCCTACTTACTGGGCGCCTTCTCGGTGACTGAAGGGTGTGGGTGCCCTCCTTCAGAAGGACTCGGTGGTCACATGGAGGGTCATGGGGTTGGCGAGAAAGGAGCGATGACCTCTCACAGTGTCAGCTCCCCGTGCAGGGGGCGGGGGGCGGGGGCTGGGGGGGCTGTTCCAGGGCGGAGAGGAGGGGCCACTCCATGTCATTACACACACTGCATCGCGCCCAGGGACGCCCACGCAGAGACTTCACGAGCACCATCCTTGAGACAGTTTGGATTAAAGCAGCGAGAATGGCTGAAGCAGTGAGTTGCTATGGTGATGAACACACCGCCAGCTTTAGGAATCTGTGGGTTTCTCATGTTTCCTGACACAAGAGTGAAAAAACAATATCGTAAACCTATGCTTTTCAAAACGCAAGGCCACCGCTGCGGATAGCGTCAGCGTCCAATGGGATTCTGTCATCCGCCTTCCCATCTACTTAAATTAGACAACAAAAAACACCTGTGCGGGGAAGCCTCGCTGGGAAACGGGGGGTTTGGGGCACGCATTTGGGTCTACTTGATTGGAATTGGTATGAAAAGGGAAAGTGGACGGTGTTTGTCCCCTGGGGTCTGAGCTGCAGTCAGGTTGGACCGTGGATACATGTGCCTGTGGGCGTGGAGTGGCCGTCCCCTCACTGAGAGCTGGTGTGGAGTGGCCGTCCCCTCACTGAGAGCTGGCGTGGAGTGGCCGTCCCCTCACCCAGAGCTGGCGTGGAGGGGCCGTCCCCTCACCCGGAGCTGGTGTGGAGGGGCCGTCCCCTCACCCAGAGCTGGTGTGGAGTGGCCGTCCCCTCAGCGACTGCTCTGTGGTTCCATGCAGGGTTTTGACGGGATAGGGAGAACTTGTAAGGCGTGTGTAACACAGGACAACGCACCAAGCATTTGCGGGCCTACCGCCCTGCTTAAGAAGCAGGACCCGGTCCAGTCTAAACTAGGTGCAGGTGGAACAGTGAACTGCCATCATCGAAGTGGACGGCTTGGACTTCGGGGGTTTACTGCTTGGGTAGGTATGGAGCATGTCACGAGAACACCTGTGTCCTCACCTGGGCGGCATGCCCGGCCCACTCCCTCCAGCTGCCGCCTCCCGCCTCCGCCCCGTCCTCCCCCGTCGCCTTCCACCTCCCGTCTGTAAGGTCCCTCCAGGTCTCTAAGGCCTCACCTGCACAGAACACCTGTGTGTGGGGGGAAGGGGGGGCGTTCGCGGGCTGCCTGGGGACTGAGGGAGGGGCCTTTGGCACGGAGCGCCCAGAAGCACAGTCGAGGCCGAGCAGCCACCAGACTCCTCCCAGGCCAGGGCACTCCCATCGAAACCCTCACGCTTCAAGGCAAGCCTTTAGGTCGCCCTTGGGAGGACTGCTCGTGAAATGTCTGAATCAATATTCAGAAAACTTAAGGCCCCTGGACACAGATCGATGTAACAGAAGTATGGGTCCGACTTTCGAATGCGTACAAAACTGGTTAGATTGGACACTGGTTAATAGAGAGAGACTCTGTTCTACAGGTGTCATTTGGAGCAGGCAGGTCCCAGCCTCGAACGCACCATTCGCCTGCTGGCAGGAAAGGCTGGGAAAGCGAGGTGGAGAAGCGGGCGTGTGCCCAGGGTGGGCGGCGAGCAGGGGAGCGACCATCTCAGCCATCCAGCACCGCACCCACATTGCAGGAACTTTCTATGGGTCCCCACGTTTGTGGATGCCCACTTTTAAGCTGCCAAGTTCGGCGAGGGAAAGGGTTAAAAACGCCAGCGGCCCCCGAGAGGCCCAGAGGTGACAAACACAGGTAGGGACACACAGCACAGACAGGGCACACGGCGGGTGACACTGCAATGGCTGTGTCTGGTGCCGGGGCACTCGACGGTGTGAGGTTCATCAATGTCTCACCACTCTGTGGCACGGCTGAAACTAAGATGCTATTGAATGTCGACGGTACTAGAAAACAGCAAAAAAATGTAAACAAAGATGACACCAAGTGGGGGTGGCAGGAGAAGAGCAATGTGATGAGCAGGCTGCGGAGACAGCCGCTCCCCAAGCTCAGAGAGAGGCCCCCAATACTCGAACGCCCAGCGGGCTACTTCCGAAGCACCGTCGAGTGCAGTGTGAACAGGCAATGAGATCACTGTGGAGCTTTTGGTTCAACAAATTCACCCCGAGATAGAGTCGGCCTCGACTCCAGTCTCCCCAGAGAGCGGGCTTAATAGGTGTGATCGCCACATCGCCCTCCGTGTCTCCCCAAACGCCCGGAACGGGAGGAGGCTGCCCGCGACGCCAGGCGCAGGGGGCAGGGTCACCGTGGGGCGCAGAGCGGTGCCCGCTGTCTGCACGTCCGGGCTCACCACTAACCGGCCCGCGCGGCGGTGTCTCCGCCCGTGTCACAGGAGCTGGGTCACGGCCACGCCAGCCGCACCGACTAACGGTTCCTTCGGCTTTGGTGTCACAAGGTGCTGCTGATTATGCGACGGTCCTTTTTGTTTGTTTGTTTCTTTGAGTCCATGTTCAAGAAAGCTCTTCCGAAAACTGCTGTTTCTATGGAGAGACAGGGTTAATTTTACAGTGATGTGCTTTCTCCCTTAAGTTACGTATTTTCAGGAATGACCCTTTAAGTCTCATTCCCATTTTACCGTTGACAAAGCAAAGTTTAGAATCTAGTTATGAGAATATCAATGCCTGTAGGAATATATTAAAAATGGAGTTTCACTGGGTGCTATTTACATTATGAATATGTCTCGCGTGGAAAAGAGTGTTACAGTAGGTGTAAAGATCGTACGTTTCTCAATTATTAACAAAAGAAAGAGAAATAAGACTTCGCCTCAACAGTGGCCTGAGAAAAATGCACGAACGGCTAGGACTGGCTCGAACACCTGTGTGACGGAGGCGACAGGTGTTTCGTAATGAGCCCCGCATTCCCTCCCTGACATCGCAATGGCGGCTGGGGACGAGCTCCTGCAAGGGACTCTGGGTGTTCATTCCGTGCCTGCCAGTCACGATTTGCCAGAGCTTTGCGCATCTGATTTCTCTTGGCTGCCGAGTTCTCGTCTGTAAACACGAGAACCTCGGGCCTGCACTGCAGCATCGTAGGGGTTAAAGGGGGCAGCGGACGAAGGCCGCGACCCCGGCCACATACCAGTGACCTCACCACCCCCTCTTCCCCACGAGCGCCACACGCACACGCAGATGGACAGGGAGCGAGTTAGGACCTAAAGCGTGGACCGTCCACATGGGTCTCGACTGTGAAAGCTCGGCCTTCTTGGAATAAGAGTTTTTCCGTAAATACATCGCTTCCAATCAGTAGACAGCCAGAGGCGGGTTTGTCTGTGTCATCAGTCTCCAGCGTGATTATTTATGCGTAATGTTTCAGAGAGAGCTTTTCTCTGTCCTGAGGCACTCATGTGACTATTGACCGTAAAAACGCCAGTGGGAAGCCATTTGCGGGGAGGGGCTGAAAAGGACACGGGGACTGAGGTGTCCCCTGGGACCACCGAGGTGGGTCCAGTGAGAAACCACAGAGGCACCGAGCTCATAGTTAATGTCTTAGCATCTTCCCACTGCAACCCCTGCAGAGTCATTGCCAGCAAAGAGGATTTATAAAGCCACCAGAGGGTCACTTTTGTTTTTTTGATTTTTAAGTTCACTAAAGCAGTGTTTGCTCAGCTCCGCGTGCTTTGCCACCACCTGCTCATGGCATCCTTGCCGTTGACTGTGGTGAGTGGGCCCCCGGCTGCCAGCACTGGCCCAGGGACCCCCTAGTGCTCGTCAGTGTGGCTGTGTGTGTTGGAGGAGGCCTAGCTACACATTCTAGAAGAACGAACAGCAAGGGGAAGATGCTGGTGGTTCGCACGGGCCAGAGAAGCTTCCGTGACTCTGAGCTGTGTGTGAATATGGGGGGAGACTCCGTGTGGGATTTAGACGCACGGTGTGGACGGGGTGTCCCGGGAACCGCATGACGTGAGTAAGGTGGCGCACGGTTCCGAAGGTGCAGCGTCCTCACCTTTCGGGGGATGCCAAGTACAAGGCATGCGGGCCCCGTGGGCAGCCGGAGACTGACGAGCCACAGGCAGCCGCGCCCGGGCCGGGCCTGCCTGGCGGCGCCGTCCGCAGGAGCCCGGGGCCCGCCCCCTCCCTGCAGAGACAGCACGGACCCCACGCCGAAGGGTCCCCCGGCGGCGGCACAGAGTCCGGGGGCAGACAGGCGATCTGCTGGTCTGACCTTCGCAAGAAAACCCAGAGAGCACGCGTACAAGAGCGAGGAACTCTGTGCAAATGAAACGAGACGCCGGGAAAGAGAAGGAACCAGACGGACAGGCTCACGTCCCTCTAGATCCCGCACCGCGCCCCCCCCAACCTCGTTCCCCGCTGGACCTGGGCCTAAGCCTGCTTCCCGCGGACGACCAGTTTTATTTCTTATAGCTCCCTGTTTCAGAGCATAGTAAACAGCTGCCAGTCCCACCAAAACCACCACCAAGGAAACAAACACTCGCTCGCTCGCCAAGACCCAAGGGAGAAAACCACTTTGCAGGCTGGAGCGCGGGTGGGGACTCGCCTTCCGTTCTGAGAATGTGACCGCTAAGCTCTGAGATGCACGGCTTCCCCCAGACGCCGCCCCCCCGCCACCACACGCGCCCCACGGGGACAACCGCGGGGCCATTGAGAACGCACCACAGATCACACATCCCCTGTGTGTTGCGTTGATATGGCCGATCGGACGTGAGGGCGAGGACGGCCTTCTGGTCCCACCCGAGAGCGAGCGAGGCCTGTCCGATTCCTTCAGATGGAGGAGCTGAAGGGGCTGAAGGCTTCGGGGCCGGAAAAGACCTGGATCCTAGATCGTAAGGGATGTGAGCTGCTTCCCAAGGGCGGAGGCGGGAAGGGGAGGGCTTTCTTCCGTGTGGAAGCCGAGTCTCCCCTTTCATGTCTTTTGGGGGAGTCCGGTCTTCCTGACCCACCCCCACCACCTCTGGGCCTGGGGGGTGGGGGAGAGGGAGGGAGGGAGAGGTCGCATTTCTGTTCCAAGCCCGCCGGTGGGTGGCCCTGTGACAGCAGCCTCCAGAAACTGCCACACAGGGAAACGGCACACGCCTGAGACCCGCAGGGGGGTAGAAGCTGCAGGTGCAGACGCGGGGGCTCTTAGCAGCGGGGGGCGGGGGTGCAGGGCAAAGGGCATGGCTTGTGCAAAGTCCCTGGGGTAAGACAGACTGTAAGTAGAGTTTGAGTGTGACATGGAAGTGACCGACTACTACAAATCTGCTAAAGAACAGGGCCTTCCGGTGGCACCACTAAGTCTCAGGTGAGGTGACACACTGCAGGAGACAAAGGATGTCCCTTCCTCCATTTTTGGATGGTGATTCCATTCCATTGTGACCAGCAAGCTCTCCAGAGAATCCCTGAAAGCCTGCGCCACAGACCAGATGTTTATACCGTCCCCAAAGCGGAAGGGGGAACCTACCCCCAAGGCGATGGTACCAGAAGGTGGGGGTGATTAGGGCACGAGGGTGGAGCCCTGGTGATGGGCTTAGTGTCCTTATTAAGGGGACCCCCTGGCCCCCTCGCCCCTCCCACCACGCTAGGACACAGAGACGCCGTCGTCTCTGAACCGGGCCGTGTCCCCCCAGACGCCGCGTGTGCTGGCGCCTTGACCTCAGATCCCCGGCAACTGTGAGAAACGAGCGTGAGCTGTTTCGGCACCGCACGGGCTGCGTGTTCTGATTCGGCGGCTGCACGGGCGAGACGGCCGCCGAGTGCTCGGGGAAGGACGAGGCGGGAGCTCCCGTCACACGCCACCTGTGCCCGACGAGGTCCTCGGGGACAGAGGGCTGGGCCAGCCTCCCGCAGCGCTCAGCGCTCCCGAACCAACTTATAAGCAGGAAAACCTCCCAGACGCAATCTGGACTCGCTCCCCTAAGACGTGTCTGGGAAGCAACCAGCTGCTGGTTTTGGGGTACAGGAATCTTTGCTTTGGGGTATCAGGTAACATCCACGAGCTAGTTATCGCCACCCTTTGTTTCCTTATAAGATCTGAGTAGCCTTACAGCACAGAGGAACACTGCCTTAGAGTTATCAAAACTCATTTTAAAAGAAAATTACAGAACTGCAAAAAATGGGGTTTGCTGGGACTCTGGCTGCCGTCCCCCGGCTTTGCCACTGACGGCTTCGGCCCTCTCTGCAGACATGGCCATGATCAGCACAGAGCAGCAAGCGAGGTTCTGGTGTCCCCGGCCTGTGGGGCTGTGATAAGTGTCACCGACGTGAACTGCCACAAAGCATGTTCTTGGAAGCAGGAAAAACAGTAGTTCATTAGCCCTCGAACTTGATTCGCTTCTAGACCTTGTTATTACATTTACGAGTCCACAATGAGGCACGGTGTTTGCTTTCCTCAGCTCTGGTGGGGAGAGCCAGAATTCTCCAGGTAAAAACAGTCAAGGAGGCTGGCCAGGCTCGGAGCACCTGGCCTGCCAGCGACGGTCACGTCGAGACCCGTTCTGCTGACTCAGGGAGGGGACCAGCTGGGGCGGCACGGGGCACGCACTCCCTTGACTGGCGGCCAGCGCAGAGTCCTGGGCCTCACTCGGTCACTGAGGACGAGGGTGGGACCCGCAGCAGGAATGCCTGGCCCACTGTCCTGCCCAGGGCCCAGCAGCTGCGATAAGGCCTGTGGGGGCGAGGAAGCTCTCCCGTCTGCTCTGCGGGGTTGCCCCCCCTCTTATCTGCACAGCCTGGAGGGAGGGCAGCCAGTTCCTGGAGGAGCCCAGGAAGTAGCTGGTTAACGTTTCACAGGCGCCCGAGGATACGGCCCATTAGTCAGAGGAGTTAATAACCCCCACGGCTTTGCCTTGCGTGACGGCCCCACACCCTATTCTCAACGCTGGCCGCCTCATCTGCCCGGGGCGGGAGTCACGCGTACGCCATTACCACCCATCCCCGTGAGCCATGCCACCCCGGACAGTGACGTCAGTATTAGAGGGAACAGAGCCACACGTGTGCCGTCACCGCAAATGCGTGTGGGCCCCGACCCAGGCGCCAGCCCAGCAACAGGGAGACACGACCCCCCGGGCCCTGCTCGCGGCCACGGCGAGCCATCAGGGGACGGAACGTTGTTCCTTTAACTCAGAGCGTTTCGATCCGTCTCCAGAACTGAAGCTCCTGAGCAGCAGGCACAATGGCTGCCGACGGCTGCGTGTGGGGACGAGAGGCGACCGCTCAGGCCACAGGTCTGGCCCGGGGCCCAAAAGAACGAGAGTCTGGGTCTCGACTAAAATAAGCCCAGTCTTTCCAAAAACACAGAGGTCACTGACTCCTAGAATTGTTGATCTCAAATATCCAGATTTTAATCACCAACCCCACCATGGTCCCGTGGGAGACGTGGCTCAGGGCCGGACACCGAGGGGGCGCCTCGTCTTCGCACGGGCGTGCGCCATGTTACTGCGCGAGTCCTTCCTGCCTAAGACACAAGAGAAAGGACGCTAGCGAGTGACAGTTACGCTTGTTGAAAAGGGAGGGAGACATGTCCCGAGAGAGCACGATGCAGTGAGAAGGACTCTGGCCCTGGACTGAGGCCACCGTGGATGGCAGCCACCCCAATGTGTGACGTGCTACGTGACCCTCTCAGAAGTGTGCCTTCCTCAGCTTTCACCCACGTGGGGGTGTGAGGCCACCCCTCACTGTACAGGTGCTGAAACTCTGGGGGCAGAAGGATGTGGGGGTCCCGGGTTGGCTGGGCCTGAGCTGCGCTCGTGGCTCCAGACGACATGTCATCTCTCCAGAGTTCTAGTTCAAGCGTGGCCGTGAACAGACCGGATGACGTGGGCAAGGCACGTAATTTCTTCAAAAAGAGGATGTCTTAACGGGTTAAGTCTTGGACTTATCAAGGACTCGAGCTTGCAGGAAGGTTCGAGGGCCGCCACCCCCACTCCGTCTCACACCTTTCGGTGTGTCTGCAGACTCAGTGCATGTTCGGGCCAGCTTGGCACGGTGACTTCCTGACTCTTTCCTTTAATGTGAAAGCCACCGCAGGGTGACAGTAACTGCTAAAGTATCAGAGAAACACATCAGGACACAGTCTCTTTTAACTCTGTTATTGAAAAAATGGCATTTAAACGAATAATCAAGTGACAGCGATCTGCAGTGCATAACATATGTGGTGAACGTAAGGCTGGCCATGAGCTTGCATTTTGAACTTGAACTTTTCAAGTGGCTTCTGCACCTGTTCCGTTTGTGAGCGGTACCTTTAAGGTGGAATGAGATCAATATCCTTTCAGAAGGCAAGGCCTCGTTACCGTGAGGGTGAGGCCTTCCAATTTTACTGCTCCGTCAAAATCAAGATTATCCAGGAATGCATTTCATAGGAAGCAAAGAATGTAGTTTGAGCAACACAAACCCCTGGGCAGGGTACACTCACTCTAACGTGCTTATCTGATTGATACACATCGAAACTGTAACAAAGTGTCTTAGTCACGATACACGTTGAAGTTGTAACAAAGTGTCTTAGTCACCTGCACTCCCCCAACTCACAGCATTTCTTACTCGACCCCAATCACAGAATTCAGACGACTTGTGGTCACAGCTCAGGACAGAGCAGACTCACGCAGAGCACACGTGTGTGAGGTGAGAGGCAGCCCGCGTTCCAGTCCCGCAGCCACGAGCAGCCGGTGGCCTCGACGGGCCGCCCGGTGTCTGTGAGCCCCATTGACTGTTCTGGGGAAAGGAGGGGGCTATGCTGGGGGCTCAGGGCCGGGCAGCGGTCACGGCACCCCGGTTCCCGCGGGGATGGGGTGGGCTCACCCAGGAGCACCCCCAACCAAGCTTAGGTAAAGCTACCCAGTCTGGGATACGGTGGAAACGCATTGTTTGAGTGTCCACCGGTGCCCGAGCCAGAGGGAGCAGCGAGGGAGCAGAGCTCACACACACGTGCACACATGTGCGAGCACGCTCACGCATGCACACACGTGTTTTGAGGCCGCCAGGCCCATCCGGGGTCTTCAGCATCACAACCAACCAGAGCAGTGGGAGGCGGTGGGGGGGACGCGTGGCCACAAGGACCAGCACGGCTAGGTGCAGCAGCGAGGTCCCTGTAGCCTTGTACCCCAAGAAGGGCACATGGGGAGCTGGAAGCCTAACTAGGGCGGAGTGTCCCCGAAAACAGAAGTCCTTGTTGAGAAGGAACAAGGGACACCACAGAGAGGAAGAGGCAGCGGGCGCGCCGCCCGTGGGCGCTGCCCCTGGGGAGGAAGTGGGGTTTGGCACGGAGGGCGGGGTGCAGAGCGCGGCGGGTTCCTGCAGACAGCCCGGCCTCCCCTCGGCTCTGCGCCCGGCGCGGCAGCCCACGGGCCAGGGACGCCCGGGCCGGACCCTCCCATGCGCGGCCACGCGGGGCGCCCAAGTCAGGCCTACGCAGACCCCAAAGGGGCGGCAAGGGGACCAGCACAGAGAGGGGACCCTGCCCCTCGGAGGACAAGGAGGACTCGTGACGGCATGAGCAGGTGCCAGCGCCCAGCACGCAAGTCCCCGCCACGCAGGGAGAAGCGAGCCGCTCGGGGACTCGGGAGCGTTGGCGTGGATCACTGCGCTTCCACGGCTCTCTCAGAGGCGACACTCGGGGAGCCTCGTGCAAACGTTCAGACGGAAGCACCGAGACCAGGGCGATCCACGCAGCCTCCGGTGCGGACACTGGCCTCTGGGAACCGGCAGCCTGGTCACCTGCCCAGGCCGGCGACAGGCCCGGGAGGCGGCCCACGGCTGGCCCGGGGGGGAACCCAGGCTGGGCGTCCGGGTTTCTTCTACGAGGCCCAGGGGCACAGGTGCGGTCAGGCTCCCCCTGCCCCGGGGGGACGCACGAGCCCCGCCTCCCTGGGCGTGGTGACCACAACGCTCCGCCCCAATGTCCGGTTGGTCCTGGAGCCCCCGTCAGCCAGTCAAGCGCGGGCCAGGCGGCTGGGAAGGTCCTGGCATCGGGGACACCGGAACCGTCCCCCTCGGGTGTCGTGGTCATCACGTGTGGTCCATCCAGAGAGCCCAGGGTACGGTTTTCAAATTCCTCTTTCACCCACGTCACCAAGCCGAGAAGTCTCCGAGATGCAGGGCCCGTGCGCTGGCGGCTCGCGCTGGCCCCACCGAGGCCCTCCGGGACCGTCCTATCTTCCTGTGCAGTGTGGTGGTTTCTTAATGGTGTGGAATTTTGTCCAGGTTTTAATCTTCACGTTAAAATCTACTTTAAGCTCCTACAGCAGACATAGCTGAGGCACCACTCAGCTCGTGCAAAGACACGTGTGTATCATCTAGATGAGAGGGAGACAGGTGTCCACTCTGGCCTTAAACGTGACCTTGCTCTGCACTTTCAGAAAGGCTGGCTGCCTGCCAGGTCTGCGCACTTCTGGGTCCTGACGCCCCTCACACAGCCATTTCCAACCACTGGTCTGAAATGAATTAGATTAGCTTTTCATGTCTGGTTTAAATCCTCTCTCTTCAAAAATAAGTCTTGACATATGAAAATAATGACAAAATAAACGAATCATCGTCTCCTGCTAAAACCGCGCCACCCGTCACACAGCAGCAGGAACGATGCACCGAAGACCTGTGGGCATCACGCCGCCTCAGAGACGGAATTTACCCTCCGCGTTTCCAGGGAGACACCTTCAACTGGGTGTGCACTTCGTGAACGGTGGTCTCGGCTGTCCCAAGGTCATTGCCTCTTCAGACTGAAAGAATTGGAGGAAAAACCACCAGAGCCCGCCCCCCTGAGAAACCTAGCTCCCAAAACATGGGAGTCATTTCTGTTTATCTTATTAAATTCCGCCTCTGGCCTATCTGGTCCTGTAAGACAGCAGCCGAGTGAGTCAGCTCCGTCTCTGACAGTGAGGAACAGCCGTGGGTGGAGAGCCCGGGGTTCAGATGGCACGACGTGGGACCCACCCACCGAGGAGGCGCCGGGCGCCGGCACTGCACACGACGCAGACACGCGCCCAGGAGGAGTAAACGTGGGCCCAGGCACCCAGGACGTCAGTGCTGGTGGGACGGTCAGGCTCCTTATCGGGCTGCCGAGGGCCAAGTGGGGACAGGTGTCCTGGGAGGGAGGGGGAAGCAGCCTAGGAGGGAACAGCCAGCCTGCAATGACCTGAGGCTCTGGGAAGAGGCCCGAGAATAAATATGGACGGGCCGGGAGAGGCGCGCCCTGGGGCGCACTGGGTTTGGGCAGGGTGGCCCTTACGGCCCAGTGTGGACTGGGGACAGCTGCTGGGGGCCGTTCCCAACCAGCAGGGCCCCCTCTTTGAAGTCCTGCCTTCTCCTCTGTGCAGGGCAGTTAGCAAATACTGTGCCTCAGGACTTCTTTGTGGCCTCCAAGCTCCCTGCTGTCACTCCAAAGCCCTTTCGGGGCAAGGACTATCCGTTGGTGGCACGGCTGGAGGGACAATGAATTCTTAAAAACGAATCCTGCATTCGCTCTCTGGGGGGGCCTGCGACGCAGCTCTATAGTTTTTGCTTTCTTACTTTAGCAAAAATGTTAGGTTTCAACTATGCAAGAACCCACACGAAGAATATGAGTATCCATAAATATTCCTGCATCCGCCAGGCAGGAAATAAAACGTTATTCTCTAAATGTGGAGGAAGTATCAAAAATAAGTGTACCAATAAAAATATACTGTCAACACAGAACTTCGTTTTCTGTGAGTCATTCTTTTTAACGTAAAGTCTATCACTGAAACGTAAAGATTTCTTGATGGCGCTAAAATGCGTGTGAGCAGCGGCACGCACGGTCAGGAGGGCCGTGCGGACTGAGGCAGACCTGTGGCGCTCACTGTCCACGTCCTCCTGTTGCTCACAGCGGTGGCCCTGGAGTGCACCGGGCAGCTCCTGACATCCCCAGCCCTGGGCCCCATCACAAGGCGGCGGTGCAGCAGCCGGGGCCCAGGACTCCGTGCTTAGTAACCATCTGGACGGCCGTGCGCGGGTGGTCGGCAAGGCGCGGAGGGGAGGGTCAGCACCAGCCTTGCCCCGTAGCCTGGTGAGGGGCACCGGGGCGAGGCCGGCTGGCCACGGCTGGGGCTTCGGCGGGAGGCGGGCCAGCCCGTCTCCAGCCAGTTCCGCCGCCTGCCCGCAGGCCCGTCTGAGTCAGGTGGGGGTGTTTCCAGTGTTTGCTGCCTCCAGGTTTCGGGCCCAGACTCCGGATGAAGCTGGGTTGGAGCCGAGAGTGTTTCTTTCTCTGTGGAGGTTGGTGGTTGGAGGTTGAGGTCGGGTTTTCCTTCTCTGTGTGGCCTGTGTGTCTGCGTGACCTCTGCAGGGGCAGCTGCCCTTGCACTTGGCGCTTTGCTCCAGTCCCTAGGGCGGCACTGACAGTCGTGGGGGGGGCATGTGTGGCCTGGGCCGGTGCTCTCTGGGAGACCCGCGTCATGCGGGGCCACCACGTGTGCGGTGCAAGCTGTGAGCGGAGCCACCCAAAGCCCTCCTGTCACTCACGGTTGGGAAGGACGCATTTCCTTTAACGATGACGGGACACACTGCATGGGAAGCGATGCTGATTTTGAAAATGGGTCCATGCTGATCAGTCGTGACAAAAGGGGTGACACCTTTGGGGCTTAGGGATTTTCTCTGGGGCCTGAAGCCGCCGCTTTCTCACAGGAAGCGAGACCCAGGCAGAGCCCGTTGGTGGCTTTTCTGAGGATGTGGTGCTTTTCCGTGGTACGTCTGTGAGTTTCAAAGCTCAAAGCCATGTGCTCCGCCTCCTGGAACGCGCCGGCTCCGACAGCCCGCTGACCTTGGCGGCGCCGTGATGCGGGCGGCCGAGAGTGGCCGGCCGGACCGCCACACTCGTCACGCATGCGCGTCCTCACAGCACGCTCCTGTGTACCCGCATTCTTTCTCACGCAGCGGTCAGAGCGCACGTGTTCATCTGCAACTTGCTGTTTGCCGTTCAACATCGTTACTTTGAATTCGACCTGTGTTGATACCTGAAGTTCTAGGTATTTACCTTAACTTCTGTGGATACGTCATAGTATAGATCCACGAGCCCTACTTCTCTCTTATTTTTAGTATAAAAAATTTTGCTTATTAAAACACGTGGGCAGAGCTAAATTAGTGATCAGAGGAAAATGTATAGTGCCAAATGCTTACGTCAGACAAGGAGAAAGGTCTCAAATCAATAATCTAAGTTCTAACTCAAGAAACTAAAAAAGATTTAAATATATCCAAAGACTGTAGAAGGAAGGAAATAGTAAAGATAAGTGTATAAACCAATGAAATTGAAAATAGGAAAACAACAGAGAAAAAATCAACAAAACATAAAGCTGGTTCTTTGGGAAAAATATCAGTGTAATTGATCATTCTCTAATAAGACTGACGCATGAAGAGAGAGAAGACACAAATCACCACCACCAGGAACGAAACCAGGGGTATCACTACAGGTGCTGTGGCTGTTAAAGGGGTCAGGGACCCTACGAACAACAATACGCTCATGAATTCTACACCTCACAAGAAACGGACCAATTACTCAAAACCCACACGCTATCGCAATTCAAGCAAGATGGAATAGATGGCCTAAGTAACCCCATAACTATTAATGAAATCGAATTTGTAATTAAAATATCCTCAAAAAAAGAAATCTCCAGGCCCAGATGGTTTCGCTGGAAAATTCTACCAAACAGTTAAAGAGGAATCAGTGTCAATTTTACACAATATCTTCCGGAAATTAGAACAGGAAGTAACAGTTTCTAACTCGTTTTATGAGGCTAGTAGTATCCAAAACAAACAAACACTGTACAAAGAGCGAAAACCACTGACCAATATCACTCATAAACTTAGAAGCGAAAATCTTCAACAGGATAATAGCAGAATGAATACAGCATCGAACGAAAAAATTATCCTTGTGACTAAGTGGAGGTTATTCTGGATCTACAAGGGTGAGTCAACACTTGAAAAGGAATCAGGGCAATCCATATATTAACAGGTTAAATAAGAAACATCCCATGACCGTATTGACACACATACGAAAACTGACAAAATCCATCACTCATTCGTGATAAAACCCCTCGGCGAGTTAGGAACAGAGGGGAACCACCTCGACTTGATACAGAACCTCTACGAAACCCACACTACACCATCCTTGATGGTGAAAAGTGAGTGCGTGACTCCTTGTGTCAGGGACGAGGCAAGGAGTCTACTCCTGTAACTCTTACTCGGCAGGCTACTAGAAGTCCTAGCCAGCGCGATAAAACAAGAAAAAGAAATCAGAAGGATAGGGGTTGGAAGGGAAGAAATAGTGCTCTTCCACTTACAGATGACATGGTGGTCTTAATCGGAATCTATCAGAAAACTTCCTAGACTTAGTGGGGAGTTTACAAGATTGCCAGGTACAAAATCAACACACACAAGTTATTCGCTATTCTATGACACTAACAACGAACGTGAAAATCATTTCTCCAAAGAGAATGAAATACTTAGGTACACTCTAAAAAAAAAAACACAGATTCAGGATCTGTAAGCTGAAAGTTACAAAACACTAGATTCGATAAAATTCCTATCAGTATCCCACCAAGGGTTTTGTAGACACAAACGAGCTTATTCTAACATTTATGGAAGGCACAGGACGAACACGATTTGACAAAGGAGAGCCACGTGGGAGGACTTGCTCTCCGTGACATTAAGGTTTACTCTACAGCTACAGTCATCCAGACAGTGTGGCCCGGGGGCGGTGGCATGGGGACAGTCACCGAGATCAACGGAACCAAACAGCAGAGAAACAGACCCACATGCGTGTGTGGAGACAATCTTTGACAAACGTGCAAACAGGAATCAATGGAAGAAGAATCATACTTTCAACAAACAGTCCCAAAGCGGTCGGATATCGCCCTGCAAGAACGGAAACGAGCAAAGCACAAGCCCTGTGACCTGAGCCACAGACTGACACAGAAATTAACTCAACATGGACGACAGACCTCGGCGTTCACTGAAAAATCATAGAACTTGCAAAACACACACACACACACACACACACACACACACACACACACGAGAAAATCACCCCAAGCGAGGTGAAGAGTTCTTACACCTCACACCAAAATCACAACCCATAAAAGGAAAAATTTACAAACTCATTAAAATGAAAACCTTTCTCTCTGTAAAGGACTCTGTGGAGAGTATGAAAGACGAGCTAAACTGGCAGGAAATAATTGTAAACCACCAGGACGAGTATCTGGGACACACAAAGAACTAACAAAACCGAACGACTCGGTTAGAAAATGGGCACAAGACACGAGTGGACGGTTCACAGAGGAAACGGACAGATGGCAGATTCGCACGTGGAGCAACCTCCCGAGTCACGATCCGCGAGGGGAATGCAGATTGAGATCGGATGCGCTGTCACCCACCGCACACCCCCTGGAGCAGCTAGACTGCAAAACGGCGCCCATAGCAAATGCTATGGTCGTGGAGACCCGGGACCGCGCACGCCCTGCTCACGGGGTGTGCAACGCTGCGGCCCTTCGGAACACGCATGGCGGGTTCTGGTCAAGGGGACCTCGCGCGTGCGCACGGCTGAGCGACGGCGCTCGTGGGCATTTATCCCAGAGAAGTGGAAACTGTGTTCACACGAGCCCCTGCGCGTGGACGGTCTTAGCAGCTTTAGTCACAATAATCAGAAACTGGAAGCGGTCCCAGCCCTTCCGAGAGCGAACGGTTGAAACCAAAAAATGTGGCAACCCGAACGTCTCAAGGGACACGCCATCCCAGGGAGCACACCGCCTCAGGGGGTACATTGTACCGGGGGTACAACCGCCTCAGGGGATACACCCGTCCCGGGGGATACACCGTCCTATGGGATAGCAATAAAACAAGTGCGTTAAGACACACTCAACAGCCGAGAGCGATCTCAGAGAACTGTGCTCAGTGAAAAAATTCAGTCTTCCAGGGTTTATCCTGGATGAGTCCCTTCGTCCGGCATGCTCGAAATGATGAAATGGCAGAAAACGGCAGAAAACGGGGACAGGTCAGCGTTTGCCAAGGCCTGAGGGAGGGAGAAGGGGGAGTTGGCCGTGGTTGCGAAGGGCAGACTGAGGGATCCTGTGACAGCACTGTCCCAGTGTCCGTGCTGGTGGACACATGACTTCACATGCATGAGAGTTCCACAGAGCTACATGTGAGCGTGCACACACACACACACACACACACACGAGAGCATGCACACTGATGGAACCCGAGACCTCGGGAAGGTCGACGGACCGTGTCAGTGTGGATTTCCTGGTTGCGACATATTTTTATAGTTTTGCAAGACGTTAGGAAGGGTGTTTGGATCGTTCTCATTTCTTATAATCGCACGTGAATCTACAATTATCTCGAAAGAAAACGTTTTTAAAATTCCCTCTGTGAGCATCCTGTGTCTATGCCCCAAGCAGAGACCCTGTCCTCCCTGGAGGACCCTTGGGCGTGAGACTGCGGGGTCGCGCAATCGTCGCTGGCCAGGGGTCTCACCCCCCCTCCAGGGGTCCCGTGTGGGCCGAAAGCGTCTGCTCCTCTTCACGCCCCTGTGGACAGTGATGTGAGTTCTCGCCTCCCTAAGCCTTCCTCAGTGCTCGCTATCGTCAGAATTTAAAACTTCTCACCGGTACGATGGCTACGGAAAATTACCCTCATGATGATGTGATTTCAATGCCCTGATAACGAGTGGGTTAAACACCTTTTCATGTTATATCGGTCCATTTGGCTTTTCTCTTTCAGATCAGCCCGCTCACTCACAGGACCTTCGTGACCACTTATTAAAAATTATACTAAGTAATCAGAGTACTTTCTTTTTGCCTTTATTGACGACTAAGGAAATGAAGAAGTTAGCTAGCGAAGACACATGACAGCACCGCTATAGTCAAGTGACTGTGAGGAGGAAGCACATTTTGTGGGGTGTGGCCACTCAGTGGTGGAGTTTTAAAGAGGTTTAAAGGAAGACAGCTCTGCAAAGCCTGCAAGGTGTCCTAGTCACCGAGGTGTGCGAGGCAGCAAGTAGGGGCTGGCGGCTGACTCCCGAAGCCGAGTCCCCTGCTCGCCTGCTGTGGGTGTGCCTTTCCCTGTGAGGAAAAGCGAGGCTCTGACAGCCTAGTTATATCAAACGGGGGCATCCTAGGGTAGTCGTGACTGTTAATGAGGTCACATACAGCTCTCAGGAGAGCCTGGTAATTCGTAAGTGGTCAATAAATGCCACCTGGATACCTGAGTCCGAAGGGCACAGAGGCAGTTGCTAATCGTGTGTCAAGTTTTTAAAGAATTGAAACTAATATTCAAACAAAATAAGCTTTAACTAATATTATAACTTCAGGGGAAAATAAGAAAACCCCTAGAAAAGCTCCTTCTCAGCTCGCTGCCGCCATGGAGCAAACGGCAAGACCGGACACTCAGGACAATTCAAGGCCAAGCCACAGAGCGAGTAACTCTTCTTAAACTTTCTGATCTTTGGGCAGAAATGGGATCCTTGAGGAACATTTGCAAATGGCTTTTATTTAACCCCGAGTTAATAAAGTAATAATTTCAGGACAATTAAGTCCCTGGGAGGTCGGTGCTAACCAACGCCGCACGATAATTGTTAACGAGTGTCCTTCCGGCTCTGTTTACTCCACGTGCAGGGCCGGGCTGCCGGCGGGCACCTTCCCAGGTGGCAGGAACCAGCTCGCAGGCGCTGCCTCCCGGCCGGCCATCTGCTCCGCCCTTCCCCCGCACCCCGACCCTCACAGGTGGCCTGCCAGGGAGCCAGGGAGCCAGGGAGCCGCGGAGCAGGGCTGACCCGGGAAGGGATCAGGTGGTCCCCGACTTGTGGGCCCGTCTGTGAAATGTCTCCCTGAGCTTGGCGGGCGATTATCTCCCAGACCACAGGTAGGAAACAGGCCGCCCCCTAAAGTTCCCTTTCTCTGAGACGCCCTTTCCGGCCAGCGGGGGTGTCGGCTGCCAGAAAGACCCCCATGTTTACACCCCGAAACCCGCCCGGCGGAGACCCGCAGAACACAGGGTGTCGGTTCTCCGTCGTCGCAACAGGGAAAGAGAGAAGCAGGAAGCGGGAGCCGCCCTGGTCCTGCGAGCAACGCCCTGAGGACCCGGACAGCGGCCCTGACGCCCCCCAGCCCGCCTCCCCAAGCAGGCAGCGTAGACGCCGCTTAACAGAAACCGAACGCCACCCCGGCGCGCAGCCAGACGCAGAGCCCCCTGGGCACCCGGAATGGCCACCGAACACACGTCCCGGAGCCCCCTCCCGGCGCCCGCCCAGGGGGCTCATGGCCGGGCCGGGCCTGCACTTGCGGGCCGGTGGGCGCAGGTGGACACAGGTGGCTACAGGTGGCTACAGGTGGCTGTAGGCAGCGCGGCCAGAACAGGCCCAGCAACGGCAGAAGCCCGCGAGTCGCGCGCGAGTCGCGTGTGGCCGCCTTGGAGCTCAAAGGGGAACGGGGCTTCGTGTGGAGGTGGGGCGGGGGGCCGGGGGTCCGCCGGGCCCCAGGTGCCGACTAAGGTAGCGCTTTGACGCGGCAGCGACCCCAGCCTGCCCACCAGCTCGCACCGCCGCCGTCTCTGCACCGGCCCGGGCGGCCCCTTTGCCCTTGGTCACCTCCAACCCCGACACTGCACACCCCTGCCGCTCCGTGACAGCGCGCTCCCCGCGCCCCCCGGCCGCGCCCCGGGCCAGAGGCCCCCGGAAATCAGCGGGTCCCAGCAGCGTCTCTGCAGACCGGCGCCCGCACCTGGGCTCGCCACGCGCAGGGAGGCCGCGGGGCTGCCACCTGCCCGGCCACCTGCCCCGCCACCTGCCCGGCTGCCCTGGGGCCCAGCCCGAGTCCGGCGCGGGGACAGCACCCCACCCTGGGGCCTCCCCCTGTTCCGCGCTCCGGGGCCCGCCCGAGTCCCCGCTCCCCGCTCCCAGAGCGCGGAGACAAAGCTCCCCCCACTTCCCCGGGGACCGTCACCGTCACCCACCCGCGCTGCGCTCACCGCTCCCAGGCCGAGGGCGCTGCGGGATCCAGGCCGCCTCTCCGCCGCCGGGCCCCAGGCGCGGGCTCCGCGGGGTCCCGGGGCCTCCAGCGCCGCCTTCCGGGTCGGGCACGCGGGCCGCCGGGGCCGGACGCTCGTCCCCGCCGGCGCGCGCCCCGCCCCTCCGCGCCCCGGGCTTCCTGCCGCCAGGTGACGCGCCCGGCCAGGTGAACGCGCCCACCTGCCGCCCCGCCGGCGCCGCGGGAGCCGGGGCGACTTCGGGGACAGCCGCGGGAACGGCCTCGCCACGCGGAGCCGGGACACGCGGGGACCGCGCGCACGCCAGCCGGGAAGGCCGAGGCCGGAGCCGGAGCGCGGCCGTGCAGACCGGAGGCTCCTGCCGCCGACCCTCCCTCCGGGCTTGGTCTCTAGGGGAGGCCGGGAGGGACCTGGACAGCGTGTCCTCGCACCGCCCCTCGCGGCGGGGTAGGTGCGGGGTCTGCAGTGCTCGCCAGCGGGGCCTGGGGGGCGCCGGGGATTAGCTCTGCAGGGACCTTGTCCGCCGACAGGGGCTGGGCTGGAGCGCGCAGCGTTGCGTCAGGGAGGCAGGCGGAGAGCTCAGGACAGACGGGACAGTGCCCAGGGCCGGGGACGAGGCGACCCAGGGTCCTGCAGCGCCGCGTCTGTGGCTTGGGGTCTGTGTCATCCTCTCGGTCTGGAGGAGGCCGGCTGTTTGGCCGTTTGTCACCTGGACACACATGTGGTGGAGTCACAGCTCTGCCTCCTGGTGGTGGAGAAAGAGAAGGTACAAGGGGGACCCGAACCTGGACCCCAGGAGCCTCCTGACTTACACCCCAGCTCAGGGACTGAATCTGACACTGCCCAGGAGCTGGAAAACACACCCAGCACCCAGCATTTGTTAGAGGAGGGGACAGTCCCATGCTGGGTGTGACGCAGGGAGCCCCAGTTCCCTGGGCCAGCTGTACTGGGACAGCTCCAGGGCCAGCTGTCCAAACCAGCCATCCTCACAGACCCCGGGCCTGTCAGCCACATTCCAGAGCTGGCGGTTCTAAGAGGAATATGTCCATGACAACATGAACATTGAATCCGGGGAGGACGTGGGGTTCCGGGGTTTGAGGAAACGTCAGGAGGGCAGTGGGAAAGGGGTGCCGTTTGCCTCCTGGGACTCCTGCCCCGTGCAGGCACACTCAGGTGCAGGCACACTCAGGTGCAGGGAAGGCTAACTGGCGTGGGGGAGGGACCCAGACAAGCGCCAAGGGCTCATGGGGCCGTGAACATGCCCAGGAAGCTGCCTCAAGATTCTTACCCGCCCCCCGCCCTCCCCTCCACACATACTTGCTGAAGCTCAGGCCAGGGATGCTGGGTCCCATCTGGACGCCTGTTTTGACATCATAAACAGCTTCTCCTCCCCCATAATGTCCCTTTGCCTCTTCCTGGGGTGACTGAGATGTGGAGGTGACTGCAGGTGTCAGTGAGGCTGATGGGAGTCATTTAGAGCATACGGGGACGACAACCATTGTCCTTTCTCTTTACGATGCTGGTACTGACTTCTCTGCAGTCTGTAGAAACTTCACAGAGGCCAACGGTCGTGTCTGCAAACACCAGGCCGGCCAGTTAAAACTCCTTAAGGATTGATAAAAGTCCACTTGGCATATATCGTGGGGATTTAATGCCCCCAAACTCCCCGGGACTTCAAGGACATGGCACATGAGGGAGCCAGGAACGCTATTCAGTAGAGCGACAGACGGGCAGCGAAGGTCCAGTCAGCGACCTGCCCTCCTGCCTGGCGGGAGAAGGGGTCGCCGGTGGAGGGGACACAGGCCGGCCAGCAAGATGGCCATGACCCGTTAGCCAAACACAGATTTCGTTTCGCTGAGTAAAACGAAAGGGGTCGTTTGATGCGTGACGATGGAAGGGTCAAAGCCTCAGTGTCTCGGCGTTTCTGGGAAGAAGTCGGCGGCGTCCGCGCCGTCTCCCGCCCGCTCCGGGAGCCAGGGCCGGACCCCTCCGCGCCCCGCTGCAGCGACGCGCACAACGCTTTGTGCGCGCCCCCGGGAAGCTTTTGTTCAGTCGAATTTAACTCTAAATCACCCAGACTGAGGTAAGGGAATCGCCCGGATGCTGCCCGCCAAGCTCACTCCCCGCAGCTTACCCGCAAAGAGACATCGCTCTGCTGAGGACGGCTCGCTGTGACGCGCTGTGCTGTGCGCCCAGGAAGGGCTGGTGGCTTCCTGCCTGGCCCCGGGCATGGCACCTGCCGGGGAAGTGGGGTCTTCGCCGGTGCCGTCATGCTGCGATGAGGTCATCGGAGTGGAGCCTTATCCACTATCACCGGCGTCCTCACAGACGGGGGAGACGGCCATGTAGGCTGGAGGCAGGGGCTGGAGGGCTGTGGCATAAGCCGGCGAAGGCCAAGGCCGCCAGGAGCTGGAAGAGGCAGGAAGGACTCCCCCCACACGCCATACCCACACACACCATAGCACACACGCATTGCACATCGCATAACACACGCACACACGCGCACACACGCGCACACATGCGCACACACGCGCACACACGCACACACACACCGAGAGACGGGCGGGGCTTGAGTGTACTCTCTTCCCTCCAGCAGGCCGAGCCGCCTCCTTGCGGCCCTGCGCGCTCTTTGCACATGGGGCCAGAGCTGCTGACACTGGCAGTTACATGTTTCAGGGACAGAGACGCATTTGCGGGCTCGGGGGCGCTGGGAGCCGGCCTGGGCCAGAGCCGGGTGAGGCAGGCCCTGCTGGCTGCCACGCACCTCCGCGTCCCAGTCCCTGTCACGCTATTCACGGAACGATGAGCTCGCAGCACGGCCCACCCCCCTTCCCGAGCAGCCTGGCTGCCGGGTCGCACAGCATCCCAGGCTGATAGGACAAGGCCGCTGGCCGGGTAGAAAGAAGCCACGTTTTTAACACGTCGTCAGGGAATGGCGCTGGCCCAGCCCTGCCGCACAGGTATTTTGTGACCTGCTTCCTCTCCCCGTCCGTATGTAGCTACAGCCACGCGCCCTCGGACGCCGTCTCCTGGGCGGCCTGGGTGCCCGCAACCCCTGAGCGGGCGGGTGGCCGGCTCCTTGGCACCCGCAGTGCCACCGCGCACGCTCTCTGCCAGACCCGCAGCACCCACACGTCCCCGCACGTCGCGGCAGCCACCAGGGGGTCCGGTGACAGCGTGTCCGCGCTCACACCGCCGACGTCCCACACTGCCCCTGCCCCTGCCGCGGCGCCACGGAGCCGAGGCCCCTGGCCTCCAGCTGGCGGGGAGGCGCCACCCACCAGCAAACGAGGGAATCGGCCTGGCGCTGCGGGTTGTCTCCCTGGGGACGGTCCCCTCCCCCTGGCGCCGCCCCCCGCGAAGTCTCAGGCGCCGGTCGCCGCGTCCGACTTAACCTGTGTTGGTCTAAGCTGGGAAACCAGACAAATACGTAGCAGTCAGGGCGAAGGAAAAGCGCAGGTAAAGCCGATGAAACGTCAAGCGCGGACGCCCACCGGTCCCCGGAGCCCGGGCGCAGGCCCCGCAGAGGGAGCTGGCGCTCTGCGCGGGGTCCGGCGCGGGGCTCTGACTCTGCCCGCGACAGCACGCCGCGCTGGCGGCCACCAGGAGAGGGTCAATCAAGGGCTGTCTGGACGCTGTGCCGCTGCTTCTCGCCACTTGAATCACTCGGACAGTTTATTTAGGGCGCTAGGATTTTGGCTGGAAAAGCTGATTTAATTCCACAAAGAATTTCCTTACACAGATGATGCATCTAAATACATTCCCAGGCTTTTGTCCTCGCAAAAACTATCAGAGATGGAATGTGAATTAGTTACTGTCGCAGTGCAGCGAAGGAAGAGGTGTACCCGGCAAGGGTCTCCAGAAAGGCAGCAGCGACCGGAGGTAGAGCTGTCCGCCCACCTACCTACTGCTGGGCCCCATCAGGGTTGTGGGGGCCGCTGCGTCTGACACCTGCAGGGCACGCTGGCGGTGGACACTCAGGCTGGACGGAGGCTGCTGTGCTGAGGCAGAGTGTTCCTTTTTCTCCAATCATTCTGTTTTGGTTCTGGAGGCTTCCAGCTGACTAGATAAATTCCACTCATATTATTGAAGCCAGCTAGCTGACCGGAAACAGCCACCACGCCCAGGAGACACCTTTTCGGCATCTTTAGGGTTAGGGTGTGCGTGACACCTGGCTGCTATCCAGCCTCACCCACTGTATGCACAAAATTGTCCCATCGCAGAGGCGTGGACTATATGGTACAGAAGAAAATCTGGGGATTCGTGCAGGCTTCCTGGATTAATGTCACCGACTAAACTCCCACAGGGTCCCCTTTTCCCTACTTTTAGAGCTGCAGTGCAGTTTAATGTTTAGCACGCCGCTGGGGGCCAAACGTCCAAATGTTAAAACGTGTTTTGCCTCCGTCTCCGACTGGTCCTGAACGTAACTGGAGATCCAGATGCTTTTGAAAGATGGCATTTAGAAGAGCTGGAAGATAAAGTACTTGAAATGCCTCTAAGATGTGTCTGCCCCCGACGCTGAAGCACGATGGTTTGGGGGTTTTAATGTGTGTCTCTGAACATCTTTAAAATGCCAAATTATTCTTTTCTTGGAGGGATGCAATTTGTTCTCTGCTGACTAGCATGAAAAATATAGATAAAAGAGAAATGTCGAACGCTGTTCTACAAACGGTTTCATCCGCTCCAGCCCGCCTCGGGAGCTCACCTGGGTGTGTGTCGATGTGTAGCCCCCTGTCCTGCCTCGGCAGAGGCGTGCGCAGCCAGCTTTATGAAAAGTTCAGTTTATTCGTCTGTGCATCGTGTGACAGCAAGCATGCAGCCGAGGTCGGCCTTCTACAAAGGCAGAATGCGGTTTGAATGAAGAGCCATGGGAGGTGTCCTCTCCTGCCTTCCCATGAGATAAGTTTCCTACTGGCCTATGATGGAAATACTAACCTTCTAACCTTATCACTTGAAGGCTTCGATTCATGATGAGAGGCACATGTCACTGGGAGAGCACGAAGGGGAAGCACTAACTCTTCTCGTTTTGAACAGACGGCTTTTGGATCGTCCCTGAGCTGGTTTCACGGGGTGGCTGCCGGTAGAGCCGGCTTGGTGTTCCCAGGCGCTCAGATCCTGGGCTCAGTCTCCCGTTAGCCACCCCCAGACTGCATCCCCCAGGACAACTGCATTAATGGGTCCTGGCTTAACCTTCCAGAAATGGCTCAAGCCAGGGCGACGTGCTTGCTTCCTGTAAACCCTTACGCGGTGCGTTCCATTAAGTTGATGTACATAATATAAAGTTCATGAGCTGTTCCACGCTCATAAACTTGACACCCAGCAAGATGTCGGTCCTCGAGGGACCCTCTCATTCTCAACGTCCAAACAGAATCGCGTTTCATGACCGTGGCGTGGCGGGTTTGCGCACTCACAGAGGGAGAGGCTCAGCTTATTCTCGAGCTTTCGTAACAAATAATGTCAGAATACGTTGCACCTATGCCTTTTGCACACATGTAAATATATTTGTAGGGTGGTAGCGGGGTCAAAGGTCTGAGTTGGGGGAGGTCATCGACAGGCAGTGACCACTGTTGACCCACAAGTTGGCCCCAGGGGTGGGAGGCTCCTCACCCCTCCCCCGTCCTTGGAATGTGCATTCTCTCCCCCGGAATGCGAGGCGGGGTCAGATGAGCAGACGTGTGCGTGCTCTCCTGGGGGCTGCTCTCCTGGGAGCGGTTGGACTTCTGAGGGGTCTGACGGGGCATTTCAGAGGCGTGTTAGCTGAGATGCACAGAAACGTGGGCCCGGCTGGCTGAAGGCGAAGACGAGCCTCTTACCAAAGAAGCTGTCTGTCCAGGGCATAGCTGGCCACCGCCACCTGCCCAGGTGGGGACTTACCTCCCATCGCCCCATGAGTTTTTGTTCCGTAGAACCCCGTGTTGGTCCACGACAGGCACCCCGTCCTTAAGCAGTGCCTGACTGGCCGCACACCAGCCATGGGCCTCTGGGTTATGAAGCCTAATTGTATTTTTTGAGTTGATTAATTTTATTTTTCGGTAACATGTCATTTATCTCCAAACGAGTTGCCGCCTCCTTAGTGGAGAGATGTTTTACAGTTTGACTTAATTTAGATTTACCTTGAAAAGAATTCTTTTAACATTTAAAAAATATTATCTCGCTTTTGGGGAACTACCAGTAAATTAGGAGAGGCGTAAAAGCTGAGGATTTTATTTTACCATTATTTCTACTTTAAAGTTTTTGTTTTGCTATCTTATTATGTACTTGTTTTCTAGCGAACCATAACCATAGCAAAAAAACTTTCTGAAAGAGAAGGTATGCAAATAAGTGAAAAAGTATTTTTGAAAATGGGAAGTCACCCCTTCTGTGCTCTGCCCCAATTTAGAGAATGTTAATAGATTTAGCTTCAAGGGTGTTTTGTGTCCATATATGAGCATCGAAACTTTAGACGTTTTGAGATTTGTAGAAATGTCTGTAATTCTAAAGTAAACTAATACAATTTAATACCTTTTTAAGAACTTCACTTATCTGTGAGCTAGAGTTTCATAATTATAATGATTATAATAATTTTCTCAATTACAATGTAGAGTCTCCCTATAGCTGTCCATGAGAAATATTTTTAAAAATATTCTGACTTAATTGCTTCCACAAAATTTTCTGGAGAGGCAAAGGCACAAATGGGCATTCGTGCATGAATAGCCACTCAGAGTTCCTCATTTTGTGCATAATACAAGTTGTGATGTATTTTCTTGGACCTTAACAAAAAATATTTTCATAAAGAATAAGTTTCTCAAATATATGTAGTTACGGCCAACATTTTTTCTTAGTTGAGGTCTACCAATACAATATAGAAAGTAGTATCTATCTATAATTTTCATCCATCATAAGAAACAAATAAAAACACTATTCAGAAACATAAGGTCCCTATGATGTTATGATTGGGAATTTGTAGTCTCTGTGATATTTAAAAGTTAGCTCCCTCTTCAACTGTTAGCTCCGCTTCTGTAGGACTGTGAATAAGAATCAAAGTTTTAGATGCAAAAGTAATTTGAAAAAAGATATTAAAAGTGTTAATATTTTATACCGCTAGGGGAATGGTGATAGGAAATTATATCATGTGTAATTTTATAGTCCAAATTTCCGGTTTTAATGGGAATTTATAATTTTTACTCATTTACTTCCTCCCCATGTGTATCCTAAACAATCTTAACTTCTGTGACATTTCTTTAATGACCCCAGAGTCTTTAAAGACTCTGCCTCCCTAATTCTACCCAGTTCCAGGCGGACTTGGGCCATGGCAGGAAACCCAGTGAGGCTCCAGGTCCTCACCTGAGTGTCTCGTCCCCACATGGGGCTACTTTCCAGAGACCGGAGGGTGGTGTGACCGCAACACGAGAGGTTCTCTCCCTCGTCGATGGAGCCTGAGCCTTGGAGAGAGGCCCCGTTCTCCCGGCCAGACGTCACTCAGCAGGTCTTGCCCTTGTCCCGCGGACGAGGAAGCTCGTCTCTTCAGCTGACCTTCCCTGTGCCACCTCTGCCCTCGCTGTTTGCAACCAGCTTCCTTCCTCATCCTGGACTCTAAACCCAGGTTCACTGGTGCCTTTGATGATGTCACTGCAGTTTGGTCGCTGCCCGTGCGTCTGCAGAAATGCTCTGGACAGCTAACCGAACCCACGGCTGGTGAAACCTTGGAAACTTGAATCGCAGGGGACAGAATAAATTGTCTTGTCATTTTCCGGGCTTATTCACCAGAGATTATTTGGGTCGTCTAAAATCTGAACCCGTAGAGAATTTCCGGTGGCCAGACGGCCCGGGCTCGGGCCTCTTGTGCGCGATCACACGCTCTGTTTTCGCTGTCGCTGTTTTGTTTACTGCGCCATCCGTCCACCTCCCATTGCGCGTTTTCCTTCTCCACGTGTTACATCGGCCTGACCCGCCTTAGTGTCCTTCGTGTCTGTAACGGTGCTTTTCACCATACTCTGTGTCAATACCGGGCATCGCCACGTTTCCCGCTTACGACACCCTGTGCAGAAGGCATTACGGTCCCTGCTTTATTCACGAAGCGCTGAGGATCCTATGACTTGGCCTGGAAATCACACACGCACAGAGGTGGATTGACCAGAAAGCGAATGAAGCTTTCGGCTCCGTCCACCTGTGAAGCCCTTCTTAAACCCCACACCTGATTTCGTAGTCACATGTCGTGTTCTTGTCCCACAGGTCTCAGGCCTGCAGTCCACAGTGTGAGCCGTCACCTTACAACAAAGCTCTTTAGAAGCACACGCACCCGCACACACGTGCGCACACGCACACACACATCTCCTGCTGGCTGTTTCTCCGGGAACCCTCACACGAGGGCTGATGAAAAGGTTTGTCTTGGGCATGGAGGACCCTTCGTGAAGGAAGGCGGTCCAGGCCGCGTGCTGTCGTGGGAATCACCCCTGCTCTGCTGTGACTGTGCCTTCCAGCAACTGCCCTACACTGAGGACTCCGTGTTAAAGGCAGGGCAAGAAAAACATCCTGGACGAGATGCCCCAGAGGAGAACCGAAGAGTTAAAACCTTTCCATTTCCAATGAAAAATTGCTTGGAAACACATCATCCCAAATCCATTTATCGGTAGGTTAGGAAATACGGTGTATCGCAAACTAATTTCGCAAATGACATTTCAGAGATGTATCTTAACCTAATTTCGGCGCATTCCATTGTGATTCTGTACATACGGCCCGTGAATAAAACTCCAGTTTCTGTAGCTGGACAAATGGTGCCGCCATCTTTTCTTTCCTCCTGAGGATGAGGAGGAATTCGCTTGATCTTGCAGAAAGCAAAGGCCCCAGGAGCGGTCATCTTGGGCGGTCTGAAACACCTTCCTGTTCCCGTGGGGTGTGTCCTCGACTTTATTGTGCGGCTGCCTTGTCTGTGGTTTTGCCTGTCCTGGCTGATTGTCCTCTGCCTCTGGCTGTGTGGTCTGTGGGAGTTTATCTTGCTCCATCAAGTTCACAGCAGCCTTGAAGCTCCTGGCCTCAGGGCTTCCATTCCCGTAGCCACCCCTGCACGTTAACCATGTCGCCACCAAGCGGTGACAGAAAGACATAGCTGGCTGATCCGAACTATCCAGTTGGACAATAGAAATCGGTTTACATTCCCAAGCCCGTTATTAAGATGTGCAAATGTTCATTTAAAATGTGAACTGTACTTGGATGTGTCGCATCTATCACGTGACATTGGAAATCAGGTAAGAAAAAAAAAGTCCCTTATCCAAGGCTCTAAAGTCTGTATAGAAATCGAACCGAAGTCGAATCTGTCCTGTTTCGCGGCTGATGTCCCTCTGCCTCTGGCCGTCTGGGGGACCCGCTTACTGACCTTCTGGCTCCGTATTTACCCTGACTTGCAGACGTTTCCTGCTCTTTAGTATTCGTTTGACTCAAGTTCTTTGTACCGTTTTTGGGGGGGCGGGGGGCAGAGGGAAGGCACGAGGAAAGGTGCCCGAATCTCGGGGGTATTTCAGGTCGAAGGAAAGGGCCTGTGCTGTGCTCCTCCCACGCGGCTTACCTCCCCAAACTCACGGATCTGCCTCTCCGTCCAATTTTACCCTTCAAGCTAAGTGGAAGATTAGTATTATTAAGGCGATAGAAAATCAGGCTGAATTTTAAAATACTTAAAACAGTTGTTTTGACTGTCTATTTAAATATTAAAGTGTAAAAATTGTCACAGTCACAGTGGAGAGGGGTCTGGAAGCTTAAAGGTGAAAATGAACGTTCCCGCCTGTTCCCAGCCTGGCGACACTGACTGCCCTGTGAATCCCCCCTCCCCCGAGGGAAGTCACTGCCAGTCCTGTGCGTGTTTCTCGACACCTCCTAGTCACACTCAGAGACACTGATGTGATCATTTCTTCTACCTCCTTTTTTTTTTTTTTAACAAGGCATCATATTACGTGTTCTCTCCTGCCACTGAGCATCTTACACGCTGCCTGGAAAATTTGCAAGTTACTATTATAATTCTACTTCACTCTATTGTGATTTAAAAACTTGGCCAAAGAAATATGCTCTTGGTAACAAATAAAATAGTATAAAAGGGCATAAGACAAAGAGTCACGGTCACACACACACCTCTGCGTACGCCTATCATTCAGCGGCCATGGTCTAGAATCATTTCTGTTTTCAGTTTTATTGGATGTTACCTCTGTAACTCTGGATAACATATGTATAGCTATCTTCTTTATGTGTAGCATCAGACAATATTTATTAACTCCCTGATATGAGAGATGAATATTTGGCTCACTTACACTCTTTGTAACCTAGTATTTGATTATATTTTTTCATTAAGATTTTAACAAACTATTTTGAAACTATTATTTCATGTCCAATCATTTTTCAATGGCAGCTTTATTGAGGTATAATTGACATATCATAAAATTTACCCTTTTAAAAATTACAGTTCAGGAGTTCACTCACAGGGTAGTGCAGCCGGCATGGATATCTAATTCCAGAACCCTCTTATGCGGGAAGAAACTGTGGCCCCTCCCCCTCCCCCGGCCACCACTCGTCTACTTCCTGTCTTCATAGATCTGCTTACTCCGGAAATTTTATGTAAACTGAATCATGCAGCATGTGGCCTGTTGTGACTGGCTTCCTTCATGGCATAGTGACTTCACGGCTCATCCATGTAGTAGCATGAAACTTTTTATGGCCAAATAGCAGGCCATTGTATAGACACACCAGATTTTGTTTATCCCATCGTCAGCTGACCCTTGTTTTTTTTATTTTGGTTATTTCGAGTAAGGCTGGCATGAATATTCACATAGAAGTTTTTTTTGGGGGGGGGTGAGCGTGTGTTTTCACTTCTTTGGGTCTATGCTTAGAAGTGGCACTACTGGTTTGTATGGAAACTCCGCATTTAATGTTTTGAGTTAAAATCAAAGTTCCAAAACGTTTGAAAAGCTGCTGAACTCCTTCCCAAAGCGGCCACACCACCTCACTGCCCCCCGGCGAGGACACGGCGCCTCCACGTGCTGTCACACGTCGGTGTTTTTATTACAGTTGTTTCAGTCACTGTGTGAAACGGCATCTCATCGTAGTTTCGGTTTGCATTTCTGATAGCTAACGATACCGAGTTTTTTAAATGTAATCATTGGGCATTTGTATATTTTCTTTGGAGAAATGTCTCATTCAGAGCCTTTGTCCAGTTTTTAATTGAGTTGTCTGCTGTCACAAAGAGAATTAGTAAAACATTTGTTTTAAAATTTCAAGTATGAAGTTTCCGAAATAGACTTTTTAAGAGAGTAGGAAGAAAACAGACAGAAAATCAGGAAAAAGGAGATTTTCCAAGGTAGGAATCATGTGTGCTAAGATATTGTAGATTTATGGCAGATTAGATAATTTGAAAGGGTATTAATCCGATATAATCTGCTAATTCAAAACATATGAAATTGTCAATATTCAACTATTTTCAAACTAAAATATTGCTATTTTGTATGGTTTGATCTAACACTTCATTAGCGTCCAGTACGGAAATAGCCACATTAAAAAAAAAAAAAAAGAAAGGTGGTTTCTTGAGCCCCTACAGCTCCGACGATCAGATGTCACGTGCTTTTGCTCTTGAATCTTCGTTGGTGCCAAGGACCTGCACTGCCCAAAGAGCCGGGGACCTCCTAAAGGCATCTTCACAGCGGAGCAAGCGCGTCTTCCGAAAGATGGAACTGGACGGTTGGGATCAAATCTGCGCCAAGAGCTGCACGCGCGGGCGGTGACTGACGATGCTGGCATGCACGGGGATGTTCTGGGACGCTGAAAACCGTCTGCTTCTTAATTGTCGTAGTGGTTTCATTTCTTTTGACAACGCTCATAAAACTGTACACTTAATGACGGCAAATTTTACCGCACGTAGTTATTCCCGATAAGTTTGATATTTAAAAAAAAAACCAGAAACAATTAGAAAAAAAGGGAAAGGATCTATTTCTTGATTTTTTTCTTGTCTTCTATACAAATGTACCCAGCTGTTGGCTTTGCACAGTAAGTGACAACGAGAGGGCCCAGTGGTTGCCGACTCGAGCCAGTGGTTGCCGACTCGACGCTATTTATATTCGTAGAGTCCGCGGACCCCTTAAACGTTGCCTTAGGGCGCAGCTTCCCAGCCTCGGAGACTGTGCACTAGTAACAATTTAAGCACTTGGGCCAGTCTGGGGACTGTCCAGGGCCACAGGTCAGTTCTCGCCAGCTCAGAGCAGCATAGCCTGTCCCCTTGCTAAGTGAACAGTTTGCTGGGGTCAATGGTTAGGCCACGGCACCCAGATATCTGGTCAAACACTAATCTATATGTTGTTGTCAATGCGTTTTTTAGATGAGATTAACACTTAAATCAGTAGACTTTGAGTAAAGCAGATTACCCTCCACGATGTGGGGGGGGCCTCGTCTAATCAGTTGAAGACCTTAAAAGCAAAGACTGAGGTTTCCTGGAGAAGAAGGAATTTTGCCTCAAGCTGCCTTTAAACTCCAAGTACAACGCCTGCTCTGCAGAGTTTGGCCTGGCCAGCCTCCACCAGACCAGCCAGTTCCTTAAAAAGAAGGCCTCTTTCTCTCTCACAGAACTATACACACCATCCGCTTACACCGTCAGCCGAGAAGCCGTGGGTGCGGGGCCGGTGTGTTTAACTCAGATGTGCTCCTGGCAGTTTCCCGACCTCAGCATGGGGGAGAGGAAGGACTCCCATTTTGTCCTTGATTTTTGTACTTACCGCCTGGGCGCTGCATCCACGGCTCCTCCGGGCCTGCGCCCTCTCCCCGCTCCGACTCCCGGACACCCGCCCTGGCAGGGGCGGCTGCCTTTGGCAGGAGGTCCCGCAGGACACTCCCCGCCCGCAGAGCAAGGTGCTGGTGCTCATGCTGATGCCGCAAAAACCGGTTCCCTGGTTGCGATGGGCAAGCCAGGACCCGTCACACGCGAAGCCAGGTGAACACTGTTACCTTAATGACAAGCGGGGCCGGGGTGGCAGCCGGGGGGCCTGACTGTAGGGAGTTTCATGAGCCGCTTTACACCACAGATTGCCCGCTAGGCCACTTATCACCCAGTGGCGGGATTGCTGGTGGAGAGCACTAGGCTGGGAGACCAAATGGCAGGGCGCTTGGTTGCCATGGCGACAGCAGCTGATTTTCCTGGTTGCTCGGGAGAACACAGACAGGAAATCCGAAGCAAGGACGTCCCCCTGGGGACTAATGTTAGGCAATCACAAACCCCACCGGAAACCCTCGGCTGGGCTCCCCAGGGACTGGGGCCCTCCCTCGGCTCGCCCCCAGCCGCCCTCCTCCCTCCCCCCGGGCTCGGCTGGAGGCGGGGCCACCGCTGAGCCACGCCACGCTGCC
Source organism: Pteropus medius (assembly GCF_902729225.1). NCBI lineage: Eukaryota > Metazoa > Chordata > Mammalia > Chiroptera > Pteropodidae > Pteropus > Pteropus medius. Next base: position 1,413,135 of record NW_024340849.1, on the reverse strand, counting down.
CGCGCCCTACCGCCCAGGTTTCTTAGGGTCAGGGGAGGGGCCGGAGGACACGCAGGCGGCCTCTGCGTTCTGGGGTGGTGACAGCTGGGCAGACTCCAGTCACACGAGATCTTTGAGCCTCCCGATGCCCTGAATTTGGAGGCGCCGGCCCTCGGCTCTCGCGTCCGAGGCAAACGTCTTCCCTGCAGCGAAAGCCTCCCACGGACGGTGCCTGCGACGCCTCGAGTCCCGACTCTGGGCCCCCGCCCTCCCTCTGACAATCTGTCAAACGTGACTTGTCCGCAGAAGCTCGGGGCCCGCGCCAGCAGAAGAGACTTGCCGGCCACCGCGTGCCTCGCGCGTCCTCGCCGGCGGGGACCGAGCTGCGCGTGCAGCCGAGTCCTGCGGGACGAGCCCACAGCGCGGGGCGGCCAGGTCCGGAGGCCGGTTCGGCACGGGTCACTCGTGCGGCTGGGACAATACGCTGGCCGGAGACGCGGCCTGTACCTGTGGCGGCGGGCGTGGCACGCGAGAGCCCCCGGGAGGCCGCGCCGGGCACGGATGTCCCCAGTGTCATGCACGGGCGGTCCAGGCCCGGGAACCCGCATCTCCGGCCCCTTCCGGCGACGCTGCAGCTGCGGGTCCCCGGACCACGCTTGAGACCCGGGGCGCAGAATGGCGCCCCCAGAGATCCCTCAGGGGCGCGGGCTCACGGCGTCCTCGGGGCCACCGGGAAGTGCGTCGGAGACGCGCAGTGGCCCTCGGAACACCTCGGTGTCACGCGTCCTCTGCCGCTGGACAAGATGCGTTAAAACGAGGTCCGCGGTGCTAGGGGCCCGGATCACCGCGACCGGCCACAGCGACGGGGCGGGCTGCGGGCGTCCGCGGTTCCAGGGCCCGTGGGAGGGACGGCGGGTCACCGGACCCAGGACATCGGCGCCGGGGACTTCCCACGGCGCTGCCAGCGTGTGCAGCGGGACGTCCTGGACTGTGGGCGGGAAGCTGACCCGCGTCCACACGGCCGGCCGCGGCTGTACCGGCGCGAGCCCGAGGGAATCTGAAAGCGCGTAACAGAACATTAGCGCGTCCGGCATCTCAGAAAGGGCCGCCCCGGGAAAATCTGGCATCACTGTGGCAATTTCAGGTAGCAGGTGGATGAGTTGTCATCTCCCTTGATATGTCCCCAGTGGCTGGCCACATGGCATTAATAGATCGCCCATCTTCCAAGTATTTGTAGCATGTAGCAAGAAATATCTTAGTAAGCGGTGTCGTTCTGTTTATATTTATTCCATATTTGTCATGTTTATTCAGTGTCCCAATCGTTCCCCAAGACGAAACAAAAAGATTTTTAAAAGTAGGAAACCAAGGATGAGTTAAAGAGTGAAGACACTTTGCCTTTCATTTGTCCACTCCCCGCATTTTCTCTGGGGGCCGGGGTGGGGGTGGGGTACCTCTGTCTCTGTGTTCTCACTTAGCAGCCACTGAAAACGCATTTATAAGAAATTTCTCTTTGAAATCCCGACGGCTCACACATACTTTCCTGATAGATGAAGAGTTGCTTGTGGTTTAATTACTACTATTACATTAATAAGTCCTATAAGCACATTTTTCCCCCACAAAATAAACTCAAGTAATTTTCACAATATTTGCAGACCCTTTCCCGATTCTTCAGGTAAGTGTTGGGGGACAGATCAAGTTCTTTCAGTTCTTCGGTGGGCTTTGCGTTTTTAGGGCCATGTGTGCCATCCACCTGTAACGGAATTGCTGCATCTCTCTAGAGATTTCCTCGGAAAGAACTCAAGGGGGCGCGATTGAACCGTGGTCCACACCAGCCGACTGTGGGCTCCTTGCTGTGTTTGTGTGTGTGGCAGAGGCGTGGCTTGGGAAAGCAGAATCTTCCTCGGCTGCCCGTGTTCTGGTCACCTACAGCTGCGGGGCGTTAGGTCTGTGAGGGTGTCCAGTGGCTTGTCACACCAGGCAACAGTTGCCAAGTCGCAAACGCTCTGATGAATGGCAAGTGACTCTATTTGTTTTTAAGTTTTTTAAGAAAATCGTTTGAATGGTTGAAACATTTTTTTTTGTCATTAAAAATTACAAAACATCCACTCAATTAGTACAATCGAACATTAGAAAATGTGTGTGGTAAGCAGCAGGTTTGGTGTGGGTTCGTCCACATTTTGCTGTTTGTGTGCGTACATAACTACACACACACAGAGGTGTTTATGTTCTCTAGACAGTGTGACGAGGCTCTACGCAGGGCTTTGTGACTCGGTTTTTCTCACTCCTAAGCACGTCTTCCACGTCATCTCAGTTTTGCTCCGTGCACCTCGCCGACGTGACTCTCGTCAGCGGTGGCAGGAGCCCAGGGACCAGGTGAGTGGATGTCACAGTGAATTTATCCAGCACAGGTAGACGGGCGTTCACACGATCTTCAGTTTTCTTGCAGAAGGTGGCCGTGGGCACCCTTTTCTGCGAAGCCCTGAAATGTGTCCATTTCTGTAGGAATGATCCCTGAAGGGAATCGGCTCCCCCCACCCCCCACCCCGTCTTTTCCACGGTCACCGTGGTTCCGTGGTTACTCCAGGGCTTTATGGCATTTATGGCAGGAAACTGCCTGGCTGTCGTTAGTCCCCTAGATGAAGTTTAGAGCCAGCTCTGTCAGGCTCCCTGCCACCCTCCTCCGGCCACAGTGGAATTCTGGTCGAAAGCGCACTGAGGTTATGGATTAGTTTGGGGGGAGTTACTGTGGGCTGTTTAAAATATCGAGTTTACGTCATCGTCTGCCGCCTCGTCACACGGTGTGCGTGTGTCCTCCGTACACTCAGAGAGACGTATCTCTTTGGTTCCTTCGCAGGAAGCTGCTGCTTTTCTATGTTAGTCTCGCTAACCATTTTGTTGAACTTCTTGGTTTTAATAAGTTTTTGCTTGATCCCTCTAAATATCTAGACAATCTCCCTATACGCAAAAACAAAACAAAACAAAACAAAACAAAGAACAGCGACGGTTTTGTTCTCCTTTCCAATGTTTTTGTTTTAGCTTTTCATTTGTGTCCGTGCCATGTTCTGTTCGTGACGTGTAACATTAATGGCATCGTCCGTTCATGGCAATGAAGGTGTCTTAGAGGTTCCTTCTTTGCCCAGATGCCATTTTTGCTAACCTTTATCCGGTAGAAAGATTTGGAAAAGTTTGTTTTTCCCCCTTCGTTCTGAAGAGAGTTTAAATTATAAAAAAGGAAGAGAAGCGAGTTCCTGGGGATCGAGTCGTCCACCCCCTACCGCCCTCGCGCCTCGCGGCCCGTGGACTCGCCTCGTTTTCTCCTCGTCGGCCTGCACCGATCTGCCGAGTTCAGTAAGTTAACGAAGAGTCGGATGTGCCTGTCTGCTTGGTATCGTTTTAAAATTAACATTCAAGTATCGGCCAGTGAAATATTGTATGAGTTATTTTAGTCTTATATAATCCGTTTAAGAAAAATGGGCAAAAGTCTAAAAAATATAAAAGAAAAGAGGAAGACAGAGAACATGAAATCCTTCGATGCTGAAAAATTAGAATAAGGGATGAAAAAACTATGGAGAAATGCACGCTTCAAAATGTGTTCATTCGCGAGCACAAAGTGTCTTTAAAAATATTTACTCTGTGTATTTGAAATAAAAACTTATTTTTGAATGTGAAACAAAAGAAAAAGAGTTGAACTTTCTCGAGGTTTCTCAGTGGAAGGGGGGGGGAGCGGGGCTTGCGTCTCGGCCGTTGGATTCAGCGTCCAGGCCTCCACCAGCCGTGTCACCACGGCGGGCAAACGATCTCTGCAGATGACACAGCTCGCTCTGGAGGCTAACGCTAGGAGAGCTGCGCCCCTAAAAAGGCAGGGTTCAAAGCGGGAATTCTTTCCCTTAAGAAATTTTTTCCATCGATTGCTTAAAATTACGCTGCGGTAGAATTTTAATTCCCCCCCACGCATGTCTAGTTGCCTTATTCTTTCTCACTGACAAGAGAAACAAAGGCCACGGGTTCTGAACAGGTGTCTTTGCGGTGGCCTCCCCTGGGGCTGGCAGCCTGGCTGGGAGTGCGCAGTTCCTGCCAGCCCGGGGCTCTGCCGGTGAGACCAGGCCCGTCCCGGTCACATGCGATGGCCCCTGGCTCTTTGGCAGCTGCCACGTTCTCTTGCTGGTCTCAGAATTCTCTAGGACGTTTCCAAAGATGGGTCTTTGAACATTCACCGCTTGTCTCCGCGGGGGCCCTCGCTCCGAAGTGTGCTCTCCCGCGGGACGTGGCATGTGGAGCGCACGTGCTCAGAGTCTCTGGCCGTCGGCGCTTAGAGCCGGTGGCGTCTCGGGACCGGGCTTTGTTCTGGTTCCGTTAAGCACTGACAGGTTTGGGCCGGGGCCGAGTCACCGTTCTAGTTTCTGTTAAGGAAAGACGGGCATCTTGCTGTCGGCCTAGGCCTGCACTCCACCCCGTCACGTGGGGACAGACTTGGTCCCGGGGCTGAGGCCGACACTCTGGTTTCCCGTCGGAAGTGACAGGCTGGAGGTCAAAGCTTTCACCCAGGTCTCGTGAGAAACAACGGCCTTGTCCGGTCGGCCGAGGTCTTCGCCCTGCTTCCTCTTAGGAGACACCAGGCCCAGGGGTGCACCAAGCCCCCGCTCCACCTCCTGTCGCGAGGACACGAGCTGGGTGGTTCCTCGCCTCCACCTGCTTCCTCCTGAGCCAAGCCGGCCGGGGCCCTCTCCCGTGACATACTCCCGCCCCGCACTTATAAAAATAGACATTTCACTGTGGAAAAGTTTCGGATTTACCCCAAATGGCCCAGGGTGCTGCTGTCGCTCGACCTGCTTTGCCGTGTCCATGGTTTCTGCACCGACCGGTCTGTCCCCGACTGTCTTCATCGTGTCGAATGCCGAAGCCTCTGCGGCACGGAGAGCGGACAGCGGACGGCTGGCGATTCCACAGGGACTTCCCCGGACGCTGGCGCCGACAATCAAAGTGACTCGCAGGCCGGGCAGGTCAGCTCCGTGCTGGGTCAGGCCGCTGCCCGCGACTCTGCTGTAGCCATGGCCTTCCCGCAGGCGGGGGCAGCCAGAGGCGGGCACTCGGGGTCTCCCTGTCCCTCCGGAGCGCTGGGCGTGCGTGTGGCCTTCTAGACGCGTGACCTGGGAGACGGAACCTTTCCAGAGCTTTGGTTTCTGTCGCGTCTCCCTCTGCAGCCTCTTCCTTTTGGGGCTGTCGGTCAACCATTGCTTGCCCCCCACTGTCCTCCTTTCCCCCGTGCGGCATTGATTAATATATTTACCTTTAAATGGTTCTGACAGAAGCCACCCAGGAAGCCACCTTTGCTCTGGGGACTCTGGGGCAGGCGGGGCAGACAGGTGGTGGAGCTGATCCCTGGGGCGGATGTCTGGTTCCGTAACCGCGGGCTGTCAGGGGAGCTTGCAAATCCTCCAGCTGTCCCTCGACCCTTGGGCCACCTCCTCCTCACTGCCACCCAACCTCTCTCGGCCATTCTCTGCGCCTCACTTAAGCTCTGGACCCGCTCTCCGAGTCTCCCGCGCGGCCCTTCGCTCTCCGTGGGGCCAGAGCTGGAGCCGTTAGCCGTGCTGGCCTGCCGGGTGTCTTAGGACAGACGGGTTGCTTCGCTTTCGGACTGAAATTTTCCTGAAGGAGTTTTTGAGACTGTTAGTCTGGAGGTTTTTTTCTCAGCTGCTGGATGTGTCGTTATGACTCTCCAAAGCCCAGTTAGAAGCAACCCAGAGAGGTTTGATAGCTGTTTTTGTTTCAAACTGTAGACAAAAATGGGAAATAAAATGTGGAGGAAATGACGGGGCTTCTTTACTTTGCCACCAATGCAATGTGATGAGCTTCCCGCACGCTCTGCCGTGGCCGGAGCCCCGCTAAGACCTCGCCCTCGCTCGGCCGCGCGCGTGTGCCGCTGTGTGTGCTCGGGCAGTGGGCAGGGAACAAGGATCGGAAGAAGATACATATTGTTCCCCCGGGGCCCTTTTAGCCTATGTTGTTATATCATGTTCTAGAAACTCCAAGCCAGTTTTGCTACTTATTCCTTTCATGTTATATAGTACTTTCAGTAAGGAACGTTTGTTTCTCCCCATGGAAAACCAAAAAGGAGTAAATTCCTGAGCATACTTGCACAGGTGAAATCAATGACACCTTTAAAATGTTGGACTTTGACTTGATTTTAAAGAAGGAGCCTAAGGAAGTCAGTCAGGCGCGTATTCAGAGGAACAAAGTCGAGTGTCACAAAGATAAAATGCGACTCTGTGTGTGTGAAGACAAGCCAGACCCTCGGCGTAATCAGCCAGGAAACTTCCGTGAGTTGCGGTAGGCGGCAGCTGCCGGGCAGATCCGTGAAGATGGGGTGATGTCGGTGTCACCTCCACCTGGGTTTATCGGCTGTCGGGAGCTGGGCACCCAGTCTCCGCTGTCCGAGGTCCTGCGGGAATATTTTGCTGCGTTCTGAAGAGTTTCACGAGAGGCACCAGAACAGCAGTTGACCTTCCTCAAGGACGCTTGGTGCTCTGCCTGGGCTGTTTTGAACCACAGAGCGCCACCCCCTTTCTCCGAGTGACAATGACTTTAATCCCGAGGCCTCCGCTTTTTCATCTTCCACTTTTCCAGGAGGCGTAGAGATGTGGCATCGAAGGACTTTTGAGGATGCGTCAATCTGTAAAGTTATGAGTTGCATACATTTTGTGTATTTATTACAATTCAGTAGAAAATGTTTCTTTAGAAAAAGCTGTACGAAGAGTAATCCTTTCTTGATGTAATTTACTACTCTTCATTCCTAGAGGAAAGGATCATGTGATACATCTGATAAGCAGTTAATATCCAAAAATTATAAATAACTCATAAAACTCAACACCAAAAACACAAACGATCCAATTAAAAAGTGTTCAGAGAACGTGAATAGGTATTTTTCCAAAGAGGACATACTGATGGCCAAGAGACATGTGAAAAGAAGCTCAAGGTCACTAATTGTCAGAGAAATGCAAATTAAAACCGCAACGAGATATCACCTCACACCTGTCAGAATGGCTGTCATCAATAAATCAAAAAGCAGCCAGTGCTGGTGAGGACGTGGAGAAGAGGGTGCCCTCGTGCCCTGCGGGTAGGACGGCGAACGGGAGCCACCACTGTGGAAAACAGTGAGGAGGTCCTCAAGGAATGAAAAACAAAACCACCTTATGACCCAGCCATTGCACTTCTGGGTATTTATCAAAAGAAAACCAAAACACTAATTCAAAAAGGCGTATGCACTCCCACGCTCACCGCAGCGCTACTCACAACAGCCCAGATCCAGGAGCAACCTGAGTGCCCATCGACAGACGGTTGGATAAAGAAGCTGCGGTACATATATACAATGGAATATTACTCAGCCGTAAAAAAGATGAACGCTTACCATTCGCAATAACATGGATGGACCTAGAGGGCATTATTCTAAGCGAAATAAGTCAGACAGAGAAAGTCACGTGCCATATGATCTCACGTATATGTGGGATCTGAAAAATAAAACACATGAATAGACAGAACAGAAACAGACTCATGGATACAGAGAACACACTGGTCACCAGATGGGAGGTGGGCTGGGGGGCTGGGTGAAAAAGGGGAAGAGATGAAGAGGTACAATCGGCGGTTACGAAATAGTCACGGGAACGTGGAGCACGGCCCAGGGAATGTGGTCAGTAATATCGCAATGACCATGTGAGGTGCTGGGCGGGGACGAGACCCATCTGGGGGTCACTTCGCAAGTTTATACGTGTCTAACCTGAAACTAACATACAATAATTAAAAATTAAAAAAAAATACTACGAGTGGCACGGAATTGGTCCCGCTTTAGGTCCCATCATGACATAAAAAAGTGTACGAGTCCTGAGTATAATAGGTATCACTTTCCGAAACTTAGCTGTTTACCCGTAAAATGATGAAAATAACGCCAGCTTTATAAAATTCCATAAAATCATGTGCATATTTCCCACAATATGGCACATAAGAAATTCTTTAAAAACTGTCGCTATCATCACCGACCTGGGTAATGCGGATTGCCTATGGCTCGCTCGCTCACTTGGTCACTCGGCCACGACGTGTCAGGTGCGGCTGCAGTGACAGCAGGTGTTCTAGCTGTGAGTTCAGTCCCAGGTGGGTAAAGGCAATAAGATAATGTTTTAAGCGTTTCCTTTCATATATTTTTTTCTTCTAGACATTTCCTTTTTATTCTGCATTCTGTACGTCATGAAAACTTGACCATTAATAGCAATAAAATGAAAGTGTACTAAACTCACCAGTTAAAAAATTAGAGCTTGTCAAACTGCATTTTAAAAACAATTCAGTCACGTGCTATTGCCAAGAGCTACCCCTAAATCACAGGACGAAGGAAGATTGCAAATGATCTAGCAGGCCGATAGTAAGCAAAGAACGTTGGTGTATCTGTAGTAATACCAGACCCATCATATAATATTAAAATAAAACACCCCCCTCCAGTGTATTAAGAACATATGTGCGTGTCATAAATGTATAAAAAAATGACTAACTGACAACAGGTTACCTGGAGACGGGGGTGGGGGTTGAGACTGGAGAAGTATATAAAAGTATCTTCAACTTTATTGATAATTTTTTTTTATTATTCTAAACTGAGTGGTGGGTACACAGGTATTTGATATAATTTCATCATATAGGTTCCATGTTGAAAAAAGTTCATAACCATCAAAAAACACTCTCCCCAAATCTTATTACAAACAACTTTCAGTGACACGGAGCTGTCCATCACAGGACACTGTACACTAACCCTAACCCTGCAGGGGGGAGAGCGTGGTTTCAGGAGGCTTGGAAGCATTCTCCGAGGGAAGGTAGGTGTCCTGACCCGCAAGATGCTGGGCGAACAAGTTGCTTATGCCCAGATTCGTCCTCTGTAGGGATGAAATAATGCCCTCGTATTGTTATACTGTGAGCTCCCGGCAAGGGAGTCGTGAGTATTCCAAGAAACAATGAATGCAGGTGAAGTACTTGGTACATAGTAGGTGTTCAATGAATTCCATCAAAATCTTCCTGAAAATGAACTCCTGATATAAGAAAAGTGAGATAAAACAAGAGAAATGAGATATCACTACTTCCCAAACTCCGGGAGGCCGAGACGCCCTGCTCAGCACTGTGCAAGCCCCTGCCTGTCTCCCAGCCCCTCACCTGCCTCACGCCTGGTGCTCCTGGGCGCTCACTCAGCATCTGGAGAACGCCGGAGACATGCTAGTGTTTTGAAAGGCAGTATAGACAAATCATATAAACACTGACAATAAATGGATCGGTTTTGGCTCTCTTGTTGGAAACTAGCGAGATCCTAACCAGGGGTCATGTTTGCCAACGCTGCCTGACTTAGCTGGCGCATCCGCGCTTGACCGCGGCGATGATGTTAACCGTGTTTTTTTCACTTTGCAAAGGTTTCCTGTCAGCACTTGCGTTTCTGTCACTCAGATGAGTAAGGGACGGCAACACTGATCTGAGCTGGATGATCATACGACGCCTTCCCCTTCATCTTACGCACGTTTATAAGGAAAACCAAGCAGGCCATTCATTCATTCTCTCCTGCTGATTTCCTGCGGGGCGGAGAGCAGGGCGAGGGCGGAGATTAGGGGTTTCACAAAACTCCGGGGAGCACTGCCCATCACTGATTTCCTGGGCTTTCTGACGCGGGGAGGCTGCGCTCCCACAGCCAGCCTCGGCGGAGGGAGAAGCACCGAGGTGACCCGGAGGAGGCCCGCGCGCACCCCGCGCCTCCGCGTCCCGCGCGCCCTGGAGCTGCCTGGCTCCCCGCCCGCCGCGGGGCGGGCGTCGCATCCCGAGCTGAACCGAGGCAGGTCCGCGCCTGGTAGAGCGCGCACCACTCATCCAGCAAGGAGGGGGGCGGCGACCCATCCCTTAGGGATTGGTCCGGTGTCCTCGCGGTGACTTCCGGGCACGGGGAGGCCCCAGGGGGCGCGGACTTCAGCCGGGCTGTGTCCTCCCTGCCTCTCAGCTGCAGCGGAGAGGCCGGGGCAGCCCCTGCAGTGAAAGCAGGGGAAGAGCGCCCGCCCTGCTGACGGCTTGGAGCCCGGGCGACAACAGGGAGCGCAGACAGCCGCGAGGCGGGGTGCACGGTGCGCGCCGGGCAGAGCGCCGGTGGCGCCGCGCGGAGGGAGCGGCTCCGGCAACAGGTGCAGCGCGAAGCCACTCCCGGGGCGAGGGCGCCGGCAAGGCGCAGAGGGCTCTCTCCGCCGCCGGGGCTGCTCCCGCGGGCCCCTCCTGCCGGCTGGGTGGCCGCGCGGCGGGCGGTGGCGCCGCGGCAGGGGGACCTCCGCGCTCTCGGGACCGCCTCCTCCTCCTCCTGGGAAGGCAGCTCCGGGCTCCCGCCCGCGCCCTCTCTCAGGCGGCCCCGCACAGAGACGGTGCCGCTCGGCACGGCCGCTCGGGCGCGTGCCCACCGGGAGGCTCAGGCTGGGTCTGGCGCCCTCTGTCCCAGGCGCGCACCCTTGCCCTGAGCGCCCCGGGCGCCCCCGTGGGCCATGGAGCTGGTGGCCGCGAACCTCAGCGAGGGGAACGCGAGCGGGCCCGAGCCCCCCGCCGCGGAGCCGCCGCCGCTCGCCGGCCTGGGCGTGGAGAACTTCGTCACGCTGGCGGTGTTCGGCCTGATCTTCGCGCTCGGCGTGCTGGGCAACTGCCTGGTGATCACCGTGCTGGCGCGCAGCGGGCCGGGCAAGCGGCGCAGCACCACCAACCTGTTCATCCTCAACCTGAGCATCGCCGACCTGGCCTACCTGCTCTTCTGCATCCCCTTCCAGGCCACCGTGTACGCGCTGCCCACCTGGGTGCTGGGCGCCTTCATCTGCAAGTTCACCCACTACTTCTTCACCGTGTCCATGCTGGTCAGCATCTTCACCCTGGCCGCGATGTCGGTGGACCGCTACGTGGCCATCGTGCACTCGCGCCGCTCCTCCTCCCTGCGGGTGTCCCGCAACGCGCTGCTGGGCGTGGGCTGCATCTGGGCGCTGTCTGTCGCCATGGCCTCGCCCGTGGCCTACCACCAGCGCCTCTTCCACCGCGACGCCAGCAACCAGACCTTCTGCTGGGAGCAGTGGCCGGACCAGCGCCACAAGAAGGCCTACGTGCTGTGCACCTTCGTCTTCGGCTACCTGCTGCCGCTTCTGCTCATCTGCTTCTGCTATGCCAAGGTGGGCGCGGGGCGCGCGGGGCGGGCGCCGGGGCCCCGTGCGTCTCCGTGTGTCCCCGCGCCCCGTTCTGAGCCCCGCGGCAGCCCCCGCTCTTTTGCCCCTGTCCTTTCCCGCGCGGATCTGCGTGGAGACCGGCGTCCGGCGCGGTGTGCCCCGGCCTCCGCTGGGCTTCCGGGTTTGGTGTTGCTGGGAAAGTTACCTGGAGTGGGGGGACCCCGGGAAAGTTTGCAGTTCACTGCCTGATCGGCCGCCTCCCCCCTCGGTAGGTCGCAGCGCCTCCCACCTTCCTCCCGCCCCCAGATCGTCGGGGAAGTAGGCTCCCGCTCAGCGCCCACTCCTCAGTCCAGGAAACCCCCTCCCTCCCCCCAGTCTTAGCGACTCAAACCCCAGGGGCCTGCGGCGGGATTGTAGGGGGCGGGGAGCGCTGGCCCCTGCCGCATCCTGCCAGCACTCAGGGGAGACCTTTGACTCTAGCGGGACCTCCCCCCAGGGGGCCTCAGGGAGGCTCTGCAGGGACCTGGCTCGTGAGGACCTGGCTCTGTGAAGCCACTGCTCCCGGACACACAGCTTCACATTTTATTTTACACAGAAGTTTAGCCCTAAACCCTCAAGGGGCTCAGTTTTGATGGGAATCTCCAGAGGACTTTGGTGGATGGCTTCCAGCGGCCGGGTCCCCGTTTTCGTGCCCTCTGGGATGGTCGTGTCAGCAGGATAAGTGATTCAGGTGGCGGGTCAAAGTGCCTGGCTCTGGAGAGACCCATGGGGTCCGGCTTCCTGCTCTGGGGCTCACGCGTGTCCTTCCGCTGCCCGTCCCACTGAGCTCACCTCCTCTGAGAGGACACGGGGCTTCACACTGACCAGAAGGTCTTAAGCTTTTCACACAGTCGTTCATGTTGAGAAAAAAAGAGCAGATGCCTGACCATCGATCCCGGGGCTGTGGCGCGTGGGGCGAACGCCAGTGTCCCCCGAGCACGGGCGCCAGCACCATCCGGGAACCGTGCTTGGGGCCACATTCTGGGCCGTCCACCGTGTCATCTCCGCCTGTCCGTCTCCCGTTCTGTCTCCGGTAAGGCTGCGGCTGTGGCACCATAGCAGCCAGGGGACGCAGAACGGTCTCTTCCGCCCCACTCAGAACGTGTTTCCCGCCACAGCGCTCAGTGTGAGCCACCCCGGGTTGTCCCCACCCCCCACCAAGCTTGCAGATCTCTGTCTGTTCCGAAGGGTAACAGTTTTGGGTGCTTCTGAAAGATGGTCTGCATCGAGGGTGTGGGGGCTTTGGGAAGTCACTGTAGCTCAGCTACCTGGTAGATGGCTGGTTTGCCCACCCGTCTTCTGCTAATGCAAGGGCTGGGCCCGCACGGCACAGTGGCCGGTCGCGTGCGTGCACTGTTCCGTTCAACCCGCTTGGCGACCCTGTGGCTGGAGCCGCCACCCGTTTCATTGATAAGGAAAAAGGGTTTGGAGGCGGTGGGGGAACTTGCCCAGACATGGGGCTGGAAAGTGTTTCGGGAGGGTCCCACTGCAGGGACCCCCACCCCTCACAGAGGGGACGCCTGGTGACGACCTTGGTGACACGCAGCTTGGGACTAGAGGGAGTCCTAAAACCTTTGTGTCTCGACGCATAATTATGTGGATTAGAAGCGAAACATCCCTTTTTTTCATCTCCCCAAGTCTTTCTTCTTCTTAATGGAAATGGCAAGCTAAGCGCTCGGGAATAAATCAGGCTACATTTCTATCATTTGAGAATTTACGAGGCACACATAGAGCAAGGCTTGAAAGATTTTTTAATTCAGTAACTACATGATCATTGTGATATTTTAATAATTTGCTTTGAAACATAATGAGAAATTTCTTTTGAATTCAAGGTAATATATGCAAATCTATTTTTACTAGATGGAGCTAAAAAGTAAGTTCGAGCTGCTTTTCTTTAGTTCAGCCGTCCAGCTCCCCAGTTAAGGAGTCTGCTTGAACGTTAGGTTCAGGACAAGCATCGCTCTCGAAAGGCTCGGCCTGGCAGGTTCTGCCGCATCCCCAGAGAATCTGGCGCCCATGATAACCTCGGCTCGGGTTCGAGCGTGTGCATCCTAAACACTCTCTGACATGCACAGACCGGTGGAGAAATGCCACCATGCCGCCGGCATTGTCGTAAAGGAATGTGATCATAACCCATCACGATCCCTACGTTCTTTCTCCTTTGGTGACACGACTTTCGTCGGCATGCATCACAATGTAGCAACGCACATAGTGTGGGGTCTTGACGCGAAACAGCTAAGAAAAATATTCCCTGGAGTTTTCTCCACGAAGCACTCAGGGGCACTCGTAGGTGCTGTGAAGGTACTGAGGCGGGATGCGCTTGCTGAAGGCGTGGGCGGACCCCTGGAGGGCGTAGGCGGACCCCTGGAGGGCGTGGGCGGACCCCCAGCTGCATCACAATGCAGCTACCACTCCCCTTTCCCGTTTGACTCCCTCTCCCGCGCCCCCCTCTGACTTTGTTTTGCGGCCTCTTCTCTCTTGTCCTTTGTCCTCGGTGATCGGTGATCGGGTGATCGGGTCCTCCGTGGTCTCCTGCTGGAAAAGCTGCCCCCGAGGCCCCCTGGCAGGCCGGTCGCGCAGGCCCCGCCTCCAGCCCTCCCTCTCCCTCTGGGAGACGTTCTCGTTCGCCCCTGTGGAAGCCCCTCTTTCATCCTGCTGCCCTTCGATTGCTGCTGGCAGGACAGTGATGTGACCCATCGTCCTTGCATCCAGGGCGGCCCCCAATGCTGCCGTAGCGCGTGAAAGCCTTGTCTCCCGGACGATGCTGGACCACGTCGGAAGTGACCACGTGTTTAGCAGCGCTGGGATCACACCCCAGCCATGGCTGCTTCAGTGCGAGGGCTCCTCGGGGTGGCAGGTCAGCCCCGTGGTGTCTCAGGTGGGCTGTGACTGGCCACACCAAGCTTCTGCAACGAGTCCAGTTTGATTAATGGTTTCCTGCTGCCGTGCTGGAGGGAAGCCCAGGGGTGGCTGGGGCCCGGCTTCCCGTTCTTGGAGGGACTCAGCCAGCGGCTGATGGGCAGCCAAAGCCCTCAGACCTCAGAGGCGGATTTCCCTTAGATCTCACTCAGAGGGCACGCGAAGTGATTCCGACGCAGCCTGGGTGCACACGGCCGCCTTGGCCCTGCCGTGACCGCCCAGGCTGCATGACCCACATGTTCACCCGTGGGTTTCTCCTGACTGTCACACTGGCAGGGGACGCAGAGCAGTTCCTCTGATGAGCGAAGCCGGTGTCTCGTGAGGACATGCCTGACGGGGACGTGGACTGTCACGACTTGCTGCATGGTCTCTAAATTTTGAGCGAGGCTGGACCTCCGAGGGTAGCTTGTCTAAAAGCCCAGCACAGTGGGCCGGGGTGGAAAAAAGTGACAGGGGCCTGATAGGGAGACATTTGCCTTAAGGGGACTGGCAGGGCCACAGCCCCAAGGGGGGACACAGGACCGCGCTGAGTGAGCGCTGGCCGCGGGAGGACCGTGAGTGTGCCGTCTGCATTTGCCCACCTGCCTCTGGCTGCCAGGCGTGTCTGGGATTTCACGTCGTGTCTGTGCATAGAGGGACCTGAGGATTCCTGACGTGTAGCCTCTGGGGGGAGTCAAGGTGGAAGGGAGGCCAGCAAGGGCGGGTAGCCGTGCGGCTCTCTCTGGACAAAGCCGCAGAGCTGTCCGCCGCAGGACGTGACGCAAACAGACCTCTGACGGAGAACGCGCCCCCATGTTCCTAAGCGCTGGAAAGCGGGTGTGGCTGGCAACTCACGTTCGTGGTCACTTTATCGCCTCGTGTGTATTTTGGTTGGAATGATCTGGTGGGTAACGGCATTGCCATTTCGGGAGGTCAAGAACTGTCATTGAGACACAGACGATGAGTTGCAGGACGTGAGGCAGCCCGGCTTTATTCCTTCGTGTTTTTCAGGTCCTTAATCATCTGCACAAGAAGCTGAAGAACATGTCAAAGAAGTCGGAAGCATCGAAGAAAAAGGTAAACACAGCGTGCCGGCCACGTCACCGCCCACCACTCCTTCTGCTTCTGTTCTTGGTTGTCCTCGCATGCCGGTGCCTGTGACCCTTCCGTTCCTTGGTGACCTCACCCGGCATCAGGGTGTAGACGGAGGTTCGACGAGGCCGGGAGACGTGTGTTTGGGGTTCTGTGTGATAGTTGTCCAGATGGAAGATGTGGTTTTTGGGTGGGCCAGGGAAAACAAGGCTTTTTAAGATGTCATGTCTAATATCGGTGGGACAGGACGTCTGGCCACACTCTCCTCTCCCCTGATCATACTGTCCCATAATCTCATTCCACTTCCTGACGTCACAAATTACACAGACGTTGTCTGAGTAAGGGCCACATCAGTCCTGACTTGCAAAATAGCCTGCCCTGAAAACGTGAAACGTATGTGAAGTGGGATGTCAGGTGCTTCCTCTGGAGAAGCCCGTGTGAGTCTGAGTTCCCCGAGGAGGAAGACGGGGACAAACGCGTGGGGTCCCCCTCGGGTCAGGCCCCTCCCATCTGTGGTCATGTCGCCACCCCAGGGGCCCGGGGAAGAGGGGAGCAACCGCCGCCCTTGGGCTCACGGGGGAGTTAACAACGTTCTCTGGGGGACCGTTACATCGTGGCCACCGGTGCCACCTCAGAGACGGTGAAACCGCAGCAGAACGGCCGTAGCTCTGTGCGAGTATGGATGTCGGTGACTCGCACTCCGTCCCCATCCGCCTAGCACCCCCTGAAGAGGCTCAGAACCCGAAAAACATGTCTCCTGGCCCCCGAGCCCCCCGAGCCGCCGACCACACGCTGGCACAGCCAGGTTCGCTCGGGCCTCTGGTCCCACAGCCGCCGAAGGGCACGGTGTCCGGAAGCTGACGTGCGGTCGTGCTGGAGGCTCCATGCCTCCTGTCCCTTCGTCTTTCCTGAGCCGCACTCATCTCCCAGAAAACGACTTGAAGAACTATCGGGGACGCTTCTCCTCCTCCCTCGGGTGCTGTCTGTGGAGCACCCAGGACCCAGCGACCGTGGGCCGTGAGGGAACTGGGTCCCCACGGAGCCGACACTGTGGTGGACCAGGGAGGCGCTCTCCCTGCCATGCTGGAGCCCGGAGGGGGAGCTTAGGGACTTGGGGAGGGAGGGGCCGCCGAGCACAGTCACAGAGATGGCACCACTGGTACCGGATGCAGCTCGTTGCGGGTGCCGAAGACTGTAGTTAGCATAAGCGACGAAATAAAACATTTCTTTAACGTTAGCTAGACCTTATTTGCATGCTGCGGTGCGTTTTGTTGAAAAGTGTTGGAAACTGTGACAGTCCCAGTCACAGTGCTTAAAAGAATGAAACTAGATCTCATGAGAAATGATGAGAAAACCTTTTCGATTTTACAGTAAAAGGTATAAAGATTAGTGAATAGTTTAACAACTATTATGTTTTATGTGCGTGCATGCATGTATAAGTGTCATGCACGTGTGTGCACACATACATGTATATATGCATGCATGAGCACACATGTGCACATACCTGTGTATATGCATGGGTGTCTATGCATGTGTGCATGCAGATGCGCATGCATGTGTGGGTGCATGCATGCGCACACATGCAGGTCACACCTGTGTGCATACATGTGCAAATGCAATGCACATGCATGCGAGTGTACACATGTGTATTGTGCACACATTCACGATGTGTACATGTGCACATCTGCACGCATGTGCACATGTGTGTCATGCATGTGCGTGCTCCTGTAGCCCTTCCCCTGGGAGGAGGCCGGAAGCAGAGCTTCTCTTCCGTTTCTCACAGCCACCGACCCTTAACAGCCATCGAACAGATGTCAGATCTGATATTTTTAATTGCCTCCTTGTTTGCATAGAGCGGTGCTGGTGTGCGCGTGTGTGCGCGTGTGTGCGTGTCTGAGGAGGAGACAGGCGGGGGAGGGGTAAGGAGGGGA